>NW_027139453.1:6363636-6666666 GCF_035084215.1 Heptranchias perlo | reverse complement strand
CGAGAATAATCTGATTGATAAGGTGAGGGGAGCGAAATTAGGGAGCTCCTTCAGAACGTTAATTACTTGAAAATGAAGACTTTTTCCTGTGTGGTTTGTGATGAATGAAATGTTTGTGAAAAGGCAACCGTGGAGAAGGATTGAGAGCTTTTAGGACTAGCGGGAAAAGGAGGAGATTTTTTTTTTCACACAGAGGGTTGTTACGATCTGGTAGCCACTCTCTGAAAGGGTGGCGGAAGCAGCTTTCATAGGAACTTTCAAAAGGCAATTGGACAGGTGCTTGAAGAGGACTGATTCGCAAGGTTACGGGGAAAGGGCTGGGTTTTTTGGACTAAATTGGACAGCTCTTTCAACGTGTCTGCTGGGCAACACGGCCGAATGGCCTCCTTCTGTGCTGTAGTATTCTATGATTCTGTTCCATGATTTTAGTGTGGGACAGTAGAGATGTTGTTTAAAGAGAGGTAAAACTGTCCCAATCAGAGAAGAGAGAGGTGACTGATCAGTTCCCTTCTGTCCAGTATAAGGCACCAGCAGTTTTTTTGTGGGGTAATGGTTACCAGTTCGCCTTACACGCGAACGGTCCTGGTCGGACAATTTATATTGCAATTGCTGTTTACATTCTATTCTAATGACTCAGATGATGGGACCGAGTGCAACGTATCTAAGTTTGCTGATGATACAAAGGTAGTTTGTAAAGTAAGCGGTGAAGAGGACGCAAAGGGAGGTGGACAGGTTAAGTGATTTGGTAAGAAGGTGGCAGTTGGAGTATTAGGTGGGAAAATGTGAAATTGTCCACTTTGGTCGGATGAATAGAAAAGCAAAATATTTTTTAAAAGGTGAGATTCCAATAAATGTTGTTCTTCAGAGGGAGTTATGTGTACTTGTAAACACATCGCAGAAAGTTAACATGCAGGTACAGCAAGCAATTCGGAAGAAAAATGGTATGTTGGCCTTTATTGCAAGGAGGTTGGAGTACAAGTGTAAGCAAGTCTTGCTGCAATTAAATAGTGCTTTGGTGTGAACACACCTGGAGTACTTTGATGTCGTGTACATGGATTTTAGCAAGGCTTTTGACAAGGTCCCACATGGTAGACTGGTCAAAAAAGATGTGATTGCACTAGAGAGGGTACAGAGGAGATTTACGAGGAGGTTGCCAGGGCTGGAGAATTTTGGCTGTGAAGAAAGATTGGGCAGGCTGGGGTTGTTTTCTTTGGAACAGAGGAGGCTGAGGGGTGATTTAATGAGGTGTACAAAGTTATGAGGGGGCGAGATAGATTGGGCAGGAAGGACATATTTACCTTAGCAGAGAGGTCAATAACAAGGGGGCATCGGTTTAAAGTGATTGGTAGAAGGATGAGAGGGGAGCGGAGGAGCAATTTTTTTCAACCGGATGGTGGTGAGTGTCTGGAACTCACTGCCTGAAAGGCTGGTAGAGGCAGAATCCCTCGTTACATTTAAAAAATATTTGGTTGTGCACCTGAATTGCCGTAACCGACAAGTCTACGGACCAAGTGCATGAAAGTGGGATTAGGCTGGGTGGCTCATTTTCGGCCGACGCGGAGGCGATGGGCCAAATGGCCTCCGTCTTTGCCGTAAATTTGCTTTGATTCTACAAAATTCGCACTTGTTTTTTGTAAGAGCAAATTCACTGAACGGGAGCCGAACCTGGGTCACAGGGGTGAGAGCGTCCACCAGGGAAGGCATGCAAGATTTCTGAACACATCTGGGAATGTTTGTATTCGGTGCAAATAATATTTCTGGTTTCGTAACTCTGTTAGTTGCAAATGTATTTACATGTGTCTGTATTATGTATTTATTTATTGGGGTGTATATATTGTAAAGCTACTTTTGGCGCTGATAAGAGTCTGTATAATTCCGCAATTCATGCTTTATTTGCGTTTTCACAAGAACAAGTCTGTCTCACTGGTTCCCCAGTGTCAGGGAGGGCAGCGTCTGATGCCCTCTTTTATTTAATGTTACAAACAGAAGACAAACACTCGTATTCGTTCAAAATCAACCTGCAGGTGGACACACACACACAGAGAAACAGAGCGAAAGATACAGACCTTCTGTTAGGATTGCTGCACAAGGTCACCCAGAGACGAGCTGACTGCAATGACAGACATGAATGGCTTTGTTGGCCAGGCTCAACGAACTCAATTGGTAGAACCTATGACTCTTAACCTCACCCATGTGGGTTCAAGCCCCACAGTTTCTGTTTTAAACTTTTTTGTTACTTTCAGGGGTGAATCCCACCTCTGACTCCCACCAGACCCGTGCAGTGTCAACCCGCACGTTGTGGCCGCGCCCGGGCTGATTTCTCTCTGTCTCACTGGGGACCGCTGAGTCTGCTGTACCGTGATCACCAACTCAGCCAGTTTGGAAATTTAAACCTGAACATGTGCCTCGCAAAGGGCAAGAGAAGGAGGGAAGGCTGCAACCTCTGACAAAATCTCATTCCCATCAGAGTGGTTTGAGTATTTGTACCCCCAACACTTTCTGCACCTTTTAAAAGTCTTGAAATTCACTGTACAGGACGCGGCACCGAGAGACAAGTCTCTTACACCAACAGTGATGCGCAGGGTCGTTTTCACTCGTAAACCAGCTCCTGTGATATTGCGATATTGTCCTGGACTCCCTCACCAGCTTGTCCATCGACCTTTAAAAATCCCAATAAAGCCTTCCATATTCCAGGGAATTCAAGTATGTAACCGCTCCTCATAATTTAATCGTTCGATCCCTGCTAACATTCTGGTAAATCTGGGCTGCGGTCCTTCCGAGGTCAATATACCATTTCACAGTAAAAGGGAATAAAACTTGAAATGAGCGTCATGAAGATCAGTTTTCTCTCACTCAAAGTTAACTGTTTACCAAAGTAAAAGATATATATTCCTCTAAAAAAAAACAACAAATAGTCAATAATGAAACATTGTGGATGAATAATGAGATAAGAGTAAAATTGAAATTGAGCAAAGGCATATTCTAACTACATGGACAATAAAGGAAAGGATGATAAAGGGGAAAATGAAGACGTTAGGAAGGATGTCAAAAAGCAATCAGGAAAGCAGAAAGGAAATACAAAATTAAATTATCAAGAAAATGTCAATTATTCCACAGAAACATCAGGATAGGGATACGGCCAACAAGGGATACACAAGATATACTCACAGGTAATGACAGTGAAATGGCTGGAATATTGAAAAGTTACTTTGCCTCAGTATTTATCAGGGAGACTATACATGCTAAACATAACGTCTCCGCATTTCAATTCCATCCCCCTGGAAATGAACCCCAGTGCTTGTTTTTTTTATGTCGTCACCACTTTTAGGAATTTGTGTATCTGTCGTCCGAGATCCTTGGTTAAACCAAACTTGGAGCACTGTGAACACTTCTCGTCTCCCTATTATAAAAAGGATATCGAGGAATTGGAGAAGGTGCAAAAAATGATGATGCCAGAACTGAAAGATAATACCTTTCAGGATAGATTTAACAGCCTGATGGCTGACATGATAGAGGTCTTTGAATAATGGAAGGGTTTGATTGAGTAGACGTAGACAAAATGTTTCCACTCGTAGGGGACACAAAAACTATCGGTTATCAATATAAGATAGTCACTAATAAATCCAATAGATAATTCATGGGAAACTTCTTTACCAAAGAGTTGCAAGAATGCGGAACTCGCTTCCTTGAGGAGCAGTTGAGGCAAATGACATCGATACATGAAATGGCAAACTAGATAAACACACGCGGGCGAAAGGAATAGAAGAGTGTGCGGATGGGGGTAAGTGAAGTAGGGAGGGAGGAGTATTGTGTGAAGCATAAAGGCTGGCACAGACCCGTTGGTCAAATGGCCTGGATCTGTGCGGCAAACTCAATAAAAACGACAGATTTTCTGACTCCTCAAAAGCAGAATTGAGAATGTATAATGGAGCGCCTGGATTCGAAACAGAGACCTCTTGATTTGTAGTTAAATGCTCTACCACTAAGCTAAACCCCCACATCTGTTACCCATTCTTGCACGCACAATGTAATGGAGCTCAGCAGCTGGCAGTCACCAATGTTGATATTACCAACATGAAAAGAAGCTTCATGAGTTATTCTGGGAGACAAATAATTACGGCAATCAGAAATGTTTCATGAATGGAGTGAGTCACATTATTGTGTACAGATGCGATGCACAACCCAACTTGGAATGCCTTGTCTCTCGGCTTTAGAGAACACATCTTTACTACCGAACGCGGAACTCGAAGCACCAGCCAAACAACATCAGAATTTCAAGTCGAGGACTTCAGCTGCTTTACAAATGCTCTGTTACTGTGCTCTGCCCACAGCTCTTTAGATACTTGCAGTCAACAAATGCAGTGCCAAGTTCATTGTGTGGTTTTCCAAGATCATGCTATCAGTGCCATATATGTAAGTGTACAGAATATAATAAAGATGCATTCAGCAGGCATTAGGCACGTGTGGCAGGAGGAGCTAGTGTGTGAAGCAACTGTAGTTAGGAGGCAATGCTGGATCTGGTTCTAGGCAATGAGATCGTTAATGTGGAGCAAGTGTCCTTTTTGGGGAGCATTTAGGGAACAGCGAACAGAGTATCATAAGGTTTAGAATAGCAATGGAAAAGGAGAAGGAGTAATCTAGATTTAAAATACTTAATTGGAAGAGGGTCAATTACAGATGATTGAGAACTGATCCGGCCCTGGTAAAATGGAATCAAAACTGTAATCGAGCAATGGGCGGCTTTTGAAGAGGAGATTGTTCGGGTAAAGTCTGTGTACATTCACACAAGAGGAAAAGGTAGGGCAACTAAAGCCAGAGTTCTCTGGATGACGAAGGAGATACAGAATAAAATGAAGTAGAGGATGTGGTCGTCTGACAGATGTCAGGTTGATAATACAAGTGAGAACCAGGATGAGAATGGAAAGTTCAGAGGTGAAGTGAAAACGGAAACCACACTTGAAGTAACGTGAACAATTCTGGTCTCCAGATTATAAGAAGAATGAAGAGGAATTGGCAAAGCTGAAAAAAAAAATCACAAGGGTGATAATAGAACTCGGAGCATATACTTCTCAGGAGGACTAAACAGGTTGGAGCTCTTTTCTCTAGAAAAGGGAAGACTGAGGGGTGACCTGATAGAGGTCTTTAAGATTATGAAAAGGTTCGATCGGGTAGACATAGAAAAAAAGTTTCCATTTGTGAGGGAATTCAGGAGAATCTTCTTTACCCAAAGGGCGGTAAGAATGTGGAACTCGCCACCAAAAGGAATAGTTGAGGAAAATGTCATCGATGCTTTAAAGGGGAAGCTGGATAAAGAGATGAAAGAGAAAGGAATGTATGGCTGATAGAACGAGATGAAATAGGGCAGGAGGAGACTCATGTGGTGCATAAATACCGGAATTGACCAATCGAGATAGCTAACCTGTTTCTCTGCTGAAGCTTCAATGTAAACAACAATCCTGCTGCTACAGGGAATTCAGACTTGCTGTCTGAATCACAAAATCATTTCGAAAGAAGAGGGAGAATCGGGATTTAAAGCAGCGATCGCTTGATTTACAATTAAACACTGCAAAAAAGCAATGCACCCACTGATATCATCCACAGACAAGGTAATGCAACGGAGTTCATTACCTGGCAGACATCACTGTTGAAAGAACCAATCAGAAAAGAAGCTTCATCAGTTATTCTGGGAGAAAAATAATTACAGCAATCAGAAATGATTCATGAACGGAGTGAGTCACACTATTGTGTACAGATGCGATGCACAACCAAACATGGAAAGCCTTGTCACTAAACTTCAGTGAACACATCCTTACCACAGAACGCGGGACTGGAAGCACCAGACAAACGACACCTGAATTTCAACCAGATGTTTCTCCAGCAGCTGGCAAGTGGTCACTCACTGTGCTCTGCCCCTATCTCTGTAGATCGTTACAGTCAACACAAGAAACAACAGTTTCAATGTGCAGTTTCACAAGATCATGCTCTCAGTGCCATATATGTAAGTGCACAGAATATCGAATCAACGTAATAAATAAGCACCCAGCAGGTATTAGGCAAGTGTGGACAGGAGGAGATAGTGTGTGAAGCGACTGTAACATGTGTTAAGTCAAAATATTCAGTTACAGGTTACGGAACAGAAGTTGGTTTCTCAAATGGAAAAGTGTATAAATTGCAGAATTCACATCCTAACCATGAAATAAGAGGCTGTGAGTGTCCAAAGTGGACAATGCTCAAAAACCTCTCTTTGGCCCTCCGGATTCGAGTAGAAATTGCTGGCCACAGGCTTGTGGCCGTGTTTCTCAATCATTATTTTAAATCTTGCCGCTCGTGCCTGGCTATTCTCCTACACTTGCTTCTCTTATCTCCAACGTTTCATTTTCCATTATTGGATCAGGCAGTGATTCCTCTCTTGCCTACCTGTCTCCCTTTTATCATTACATCGTTCCTGCCTGCTCTATCTGTCGCCCTCTCGCTCTCACTCATTTATTCACTCAAACGCTCACGAACTCACTCACTCCCTCCCTCCCTCACTCACTCACACAATCACTCCCTCCCTCAATCCATCCACAGTAAAAGATTGAGAAAGACTTAAGTAAGACAAAGAACAAAGTCATTGATTGGAAACAAACTAATTTTGAGGGGTTAAAAATGGAACTGGGGAAGGTGAAAAAAATGACAAAGAGATAGAACAGGAGTGGGAAATATTTAAAAGGGTGATAAATCTCTCTCTGGCACTCCCTCGGAGTCGAGAATGGAAGGGTCTGATGAACGAGGGAGGAAGGGGGCCCGTGTGGAGAATGGACGCTGGCATTGAGCAAGTGGGCCAAATGGCCGACTGTGGACTCAATGTCAATAACAATCTTGCAGCTGCAGGAACAGACGAACTGCATGACTTCCGACAGGGAACATTCAAAATATAAAGGGGGTGCTTGGATTTGAACCAAAGACCTCTTGATCTGCAGTCAAATGCTCTACCACTGAGCTACACCCCCACATCTGCATGAAATTCGCTCACAAACAAGGCAATGGAGCTTAGTACCTGGCCATCGTCAACATTGATCGCACCATTCTGAAAAGAACCTTTATGAGTTATTCTGATCGGCAAGAATATGACTCCAACTCCAGAGCCTGACCCGTCCCTTAGAATCTAACTATACCCTCCGAGCCTGCCTCCGCCCTCAGAATCTGACACGGCTCTCTGTGTCGGACCCCCTCCCCTAGCCTTTGACCTCTGCCCCAGAGTCTGACCCTTCCCCCAGAGTCTGACCCTACCTCCAGAGTCGGACTCCTCCCCCAGAGTCTGAACCTTGCCCCAGAATCTGACACCTCCCCCAGAGTCTGACCCGACACCAAGAGTCTGACCCCTGTCCCAGAGCCTGACTCCTCCCCCAATGACTGACTCCTCCCCCAATGACTGACTCCTCCCTAAGAGCCGGACATCTCCACGGCGTCTGAGTCCTCCCTCAGAGACTTACTCCTCCCTTCGAGTCTAATTCCTCCCCAAAGCCTTACTCCTCCCACGGAGTCTGACCCCTCCCCAGAGTCTGACTGTTCCCCCAGAGCCCGATTCCACCTCCAGAGACTGACTCCTCCCCCAGAGCCTGACTCTACCCCAGAGCCTTACTCATGCCTCAGAGCCAGAGCCCTCCCCAGAATCTGACTCCTCCATCAGGGCCTGACTCTTATGAGCAGATTTTAGGTTGACTCGGCCTGAATTCATTCGAGTTTAGAAGAATGAAAGGGGATCTCATTGAAACATATAAAATTCTGACAAGACTGGTTACAGTGAGGATATTTCCTCTGGCTGGGGCGTCCAGAACGAGGGGTCACAGGATACGGGGTAGGACATTTAGGACTGAGATGAGGAGAAATTTCTTCACTCAGAGGGTGCTGAACCTGTGGAATTCTCTACCACAGAAGGCTGTGGAGGCGAAATCACTGAATATATTGAAGAATGAGAGAGATAGATTTCTAGACACTGAAGGCATCAAGGGATATCTGGACAGAGCGGGAATATGGTATTGAGAAAGAGGATCAGCCTTGGTCATATTGAATGGCAGAGCAGGCTAGAAGGCCCGAATATGCTCCTATTTTCTATGTTACTTCGCCGGAGCAGCAGACGAGGGAGAAAGGAACGGAAGGGGAGGGAGATCGGGTGAGATTAAGTCTGGTGGCAGGATGCTTACGTGCAGCATCAACGATGGCAAAAACCAAACGAGTCGGCCTGTTTCCCTGCTGTCGACTCGATGCAAGCAACAATCTTACTGCTGCAGCGAAGGCAGACTGAGTGCACGATTCCCAAGGTAAGAAGTAAAACGTACACGGAGACGTTTGGATTTGAACCAAAGCTCTTGTAATCAGTAGTTGTATGCTTTAACACTGAGGCACACCTTGATATCTGTGATGATTTTTTGCACATACAAACTGATGAAGCTTCTTTTCAGGTTGGTTATTTTAACATTGCTGACTGACAGGTACTGAGCTCCGTTACGTTTTGTGTGCAAGAAATCATCACCGCTCAGTGGTCGAGCATTTAAATACAAATAATAATGTCGTTGGTGCAAGTCCAGATATCCGCTCTCCCTTTTTTAACTGCATCCTGTTGGGAGTCATTCCGTCGGTCTACCTTCCCTGCAGCTGCAGGTTTGTTGTTTATGTTGAGTAAAATTGAGTCGACAGCAGAGAAACAGGCCACTCGGCTCAACTGGTCTATGCTGGCATTGATGCTCCACAGGAGCCTCCTCCCTCCCTTCTTCATCTGACCCTATCATCATATCCTTCTATTCCTTTCTCCACCATATGTTAATCCAGCTTCCACTCCAATGCATCTGCACTATTCCCCTCAACTATTCCTTGTGGTAGCGAGTTCCACATTCTCACCGCTCGCTGCGAAAATAAGTTTCTCCCGAATTCCCTATTGGATTTATCAGTGACGATCTTATATTGATGACCTATGGTATTGGACTCCCCAACAAGTGAAATCATTTTCTCTGTGTCTAAAATGTTCATAATCTTAAAGACCTCTATCAGGTCACCCTTAAGCCTTCTTTTTTCTCGGGAAAGGAGCCCCAGCCTGTTCAATCTTTCCTGATAGATGTCTCATCTCAGTTCTGGTATCATCCTAGTAAATCTTTTATGCACCTTCTCCAATGCCTCGATATCCTTTTTACAATATTGTGTAATTTTATTATTTTATGTATTGTGTACAGATGGGGATGGGCAACCCAATGGTGTTTCAATATTGACCAGATTGTTTTTTGAGGAATAAATTTCTCCGAAACTCTATTGATCTCCGTTTTGACTATTTGCCTCTGCTGTTCTATCTCTTTGTCTGTCCAAATGTTTTACAGTTTATTTAACGTAGTTCCAATCTCATCCGCTGAAAATTAACTTTGTTCCAATCTATTACTTTGTCTTACTAATGACTTTCTCAATCTCTTCGGGTAGAGGGATTGTGGCAGTGAGTGAGTGAATGAGTTAGTGTGTGAATGAGTGAGTGTTTGAGTGATTGAGTGCACGAGGGAGGCAGGGAGAGCAGGCTGAAGCGATGAAATGATAAAACAGAGACAGGCAGACAAGAGATGAATCACTGCTGCATCTAGTAATGGGAAGTGAAAAGGAGGAGATTAGAAATGTCAGTTTCGGGGAACATCTAGGCAATAGCGATCATAACATAACAAAGTTTAGATTAATGATTGAGAAAGACGGCCACAAGCCTGTCGCCACCAATTTTTGCCTCCATCTGACGGACAAAATGAGACTTTTCAGCATTTTCCACTTTCTTTTCCTGGAGGATTCACACTTTGGACACTCACAGCCTCTCATTTCATGGCCAGGTTGTAAATTCTGCATGTTACACACTTTTCCATTCATTAAGGCCCACTTCTGTTCCGCAACCTGCAAACGAATGTATTGACTTAAAACAATTTACAGTCACTTAACACACTGTCTCCTCCCGTCCACACTTGCCTATTGCCTGCTGGACGATTATTTATTACATTGATGCGATATTCAGTAAACTTCCATATATGGCACAGAGAGCATGATGTTGTGAAGCTGCACATTGAACCTGGTGTTTCCTGTGTTGACTGCGACGATCCTAAGAGCTGGGGCAGAGCAGAGTAAGATTGCATTTGACTGCAGCTGCAGAAATCTCTGGTTGGAATTCAGGTGTCGTTTGCCTGGTACTTCGAGTTCCGCGTTCCGTGGTATGATGTGTTCAATGAAGCTTAGTGAGGAGGAGGCTCTGCAAACATCCCCATCCTCAATGATGGCGGAGTCCAGCACGTGAGTGCAAAAGACAAGGCTGAAGCGTTTGCAACCATCTTCAGCCAGAAGAGCCGAGTGGATGATTCATCTCGGCCTCCTCCCGAAATCCCCACCAACACAGAAGCCAGTCTTCAGCCAATTCGATTCACTCCACGTGATATCACGAAACGACTGAGTGCACTGGATACAGCAAAGGCTATGGGCCCCGACAACATCCCAGCTGTGGTGCTGAAGTCCTGTGCTACAGATCTAGCTGCCCCTCAAGCCAAGCTGTTCCAGTACAGCTACAATACTGGCATCCACCCGACAATGTGGAAAATTGCCCAGGTATGTCCTGTCCACAAAAAGGAGGACAAATCCAATCCAGCCAATTACCGCCCCATCGGCCTACTCTCAATCATCAGCAAAGTGATGGAAGGTGTCGTCGACAGTGCAATCAAGCGGCACTTACTCACCAATAACCTGCTCACCGATGCTCAGTTTGGGTTCCGCCAGGACCATTCGGCTCCAGACCTCATTACAGCCTTGGCGCAGACATGGTCAAAAGAGCTGAATTTCAGAGGTGAGGTGAGAGTGAATGCCCTTGACATCAAGGCAGCATTTGACCGAGTGTGGCACCAAGGAGCCCTAGTAAAATTGAAGTCAATGGGAGTCAAGGGGAAACTCTCCAGTGGCTGGAGTCATACCTAGAATATAGGAAGATGGCAGTGGTTGTTGGAGGCTAATCATCTCAGCCCCAGGGCATTGCTGCAGGAGTTCCTCAGGGCAGTGTCCGAGGCCCAACCATCTTCAGCTGCTTCATCAATGAACTTCCCCCCATCATAAGGTCAGAAATGGGGATGTTCGCTGATGATTGCACAGTGTTCAGTTCCATTCGCAACCCCTCAAATAATGAAGCAGTCCAAGCCCGGATACAGCAAGACCTGGACAACATCGAGGCTTGGGCTCATAAGTGGCAAGTAACATTCGCGCCAGATAAGTGCCTGGCAATGACCATCTCCAACAAGAGAGAGTCTAACCACCTCCACTTGACATTCAACGGCATTACCATCGCCGAATCACCCACCATCAACATCCTGGGCGACACCATTGAACATAAACTTAACTGGACCAGCAATATAAATATCGTGGCTACGAGAGAAGGTCAGAGGCTGGGTATTCTGCGGCGAGTGTCTCACCTCCTGACTCCCCAAAGCCTTTCCACCATCTACAAGGCACAAGTCAGGAGTGTGATGGTATACTCGACACTTGCTTGGATGAGTGCTGCTCGAACAACACTCATGATCTCGACACCATCCAGCACAAAGCAGCCCACTTGATTGGCACCCCATCCACCACCCTAAACATTCACTCCCTTCACCATCGGCGCACAGTGGCTGCAGTGTGTACCATCCACAGGATGCACTGCAGCACCTCCCAAACCCACGACCTCGACCACCTAGAAGGACAAGGGCAGCAGGCACATGGGAAAAACACCACCTGCAAGTTCCCCTCCAAGTCACACACCATCCTGACTTGGAAATATATCGCCGTTCCTTCATCGTCGCTGGTCAAAACCCTGGAACTCCCTTCCTAACAGCACAGTGGGAGAACCATCACCACACGGACTGCAGCGGTTCAAGAAGGCGGCTGACCAACTCCTTCTCAAGGGCAATTAGGGATGGGCAATAAATGCCGGCCTCGCCAGCGACGCCCACGTCCCATGAACGAATAAAAAAAAAGTCACAAGGCTTTCCATGTTGGGTTGTGCATCGCACCTATGCACAATAGTGTGACTCACTCCATGCATGAAACATTTCTGATTGTCATAGTTATTTGTCTCCTAGAATAACTTCGGAAGCTTCTGTTCAGGTTGGTTGTATCAACATTGGTGACCGCCGGATACTGAGCTCCGTCACCTTGTTTGTGCAAGAAATGGTCTTCGATTTAACGGGTGGGGTGGTGTACCTCAGTTGGCCGAGCATTTGATTGCAGATTAAGCGATCTTTGGTTCAAATCCAGTTTCCTCCTTTTAAATTCTTATCTCGGGAATCAGGCACTCAGTCCGTCCTTCCCTACAACAACAGGATTGATGTTTCTCTCGAGTCGACAGCAGGGAAACAGACCACTCATCTCCTTTGGTCCATCCCGCTGTTGATGCTCCACATGAGTATCCTCCCTCCCCACTTCATCTCACCCTATCACATTCCCCTTCCGTCCCTGTCCCCCATCCTGTGCTCATCCATCTTCCCCTTTCACCCACCTGTCCTGTTTACTCCGACTTCTCCTCCTGGTGGCGAGTTCCACATTCTCACCACACTGGTGACCATCTTCGAGCGATGACCTCTCGTTCTGGTTTTCCTCACATGATGGAAACATTTCCTCACTCCCTGTCCACCTTATTTAAGCCACTATTTATTTTAAGGAAAGTGTTTATGATCTGGAATGCGCTGCCTGATCGGACAGTGGAGGCAGATTCAATGGCAGCTTTCAGAAAGGTAATTGGATAAACACTTGAAGGGATTAAAATTGCAGGGCTACGGGGAAAGAGCGGCGGAATGGGATTAACTGGATTGCACTTATAAAGAGCCGGCACGGGCTCGATGGGCCAAATGGAACTGGGGAAGATCAACTGCAATAAATGTTGACGAACAACGAGATAGAACAGGAGAGGCAAATATTTAAAACGGAGACCAATAGAGTTCAGTGGAAGTATATTCCTCTGAACAGAAGAACAATCGGGCCGATAATAAATTAACACTTGTTTGTCGATCCTCGTCGGTACATAATACATGAGGACACTTCTTTACACAGCGAGTGGTTCGGATCTGGAATGCACTGCACTGGGGGCTGATGGAGGCAGATTCAATCATGGCCTTCAAAAGGGAACTGGATAAGTACTTGAAACGAAAAAATGTGCATGGCTACCGGGATTGGGTGGGGGAGTGGGACGAGCTGGATTCCTCTTGCATAGTGCTGGCACGGACCTGATGGGTTGAATGGCCCCCTTCCGTGATGTAACATATCGATGATTTTATTCTAAGTTAGTTAAACACGATTTGCCTTCAACAAATCCGTGCTGGCTTTCCATTATTAATCCACATTTGTCCAAGTGAGTATTAATTCTGTCCTGGATTATTCTATCTAAAAGCTTCCTCACCATTGCGATTGAACCCATTGGCCTGTCGGTGCCGGGTTTATCCAAACACTCATTCACTTCCATATATGGACAGAGAGCATGATGTTGTGAAACTGCACATTGAACCTGGTGTTTCTTCTGTTGACCGCAACGATCTAAAGAGCTGGGAGCAGAGCACAGTGAGAGAGCATTTGACTGCAACTGGAGAAAACTCTCGTTGAAATTCAGATGTCGTTTGCCTGGTGCTTCGAGTTCTGCGTTCTGTGGTAAGGATGTTTTCACTGATGCTGAGTGACAAGACTGTCCATGTTGGGTTGTACATCGCATCCGTACACAACAGTGTGACTCACTCCATTCATGAAACATTTCTGATTGCAGTAGTTATTTGTCTCCCAGAATAACTGATGAAGCTTCAATTCAGGTTGGTAGTATCAACATTCGTGACTGCCAGGTACTGAGCTCCGTTAACTTGTGTGTGCAAGAAATCGCCAGCAATGTGGGGGGGTGTAGCTCAGTGGCAGAGTATTTGATTGCAAATCAAGAGGTCTTTGGTTCAAATCCAAATGCCCCCTCTACCTTTTAAGTTCTTATCTTGGGAATCACAAACTCAGTCTGCTTTCCGTACAGCAGCAGGATTGAAGTTTCCGTCGAGTCCACAGGAGGGAAATAGGCCACTCATCTCGTTTGTTCCATGCCACGGTTGAAGCGACACACGAGCCTCCTTCCTCCCCACTTCATCTCACCCTATCACCCTCCCATCCAGTGCTCCTCAATCTTCCCCTTTGATCCGAGCCGAACGGAGGGAGCGTCCGATAAAAGGCGGGATTTCAGAGCGCTGAGAACAGCTGAGAGGAGCCGAGCCGAGCGGAGGGAGCGTCCGATAAAAGGCGGGATTTCAGAGCGCTGAGAGGAGCCGAGCCGAGCGGAGGGAGCGTCCGATAAAAGGCGGGATTTCAGAGCGCTGAGAACAGCTGAGAGGAGCCGAGCCGAGCGGAGGGAGCGTCCGATAAAAGGCGGGATTTCAGAGCGCTGAGAGGAGCCGAGCCGAGCGGAGGGAGCGTCCGATAAAAGGCGGGATTTCAGAGCGCTGAGAGGAGCCGAGCCGAGCGGAGGGAGCGTCCGATAAAAGGCGGGATTTCAGAGCGCTGAGAACAGCTGAGAGGAGCCGAGCCGAGCGGAGGGAGCGTCCGATAAAAGGCGGGATTTCAGAGCGCTGAGAGGAGCCGAGCCGAGCGGAGGGAGCGTCCGATAAAAGGCGGGATTTCAGAGCGCTGAGAACAGCTGAGAGGAGCCGAGCCGAGCGGAGGGAGCGTCCGATAAAAGGCGGGATTTCAGAGCGCTGAGAGGAGCCGAGCCGAGCGGAGGGAGCGTCCGATAAAAGGCGGGATTTCAGAGCGCTGAGAGGAGCCGAGCCGAGCGGAGGGAGCGTCCGATAAAAGGCGGGATTTCAGAGCGCTGAGAACAGCTGAGAGGAGCCGAGCCGAGCGGAGGGAGCGTCCGATAAAAGGCGGGATTTCAGAGCGCTGAGAACAGCTGAGAGGAGCCGAGCCGAGCGGAGGGAGCGTCCGATAAAAGGCGGGATTTCAGAGCGCTGAGAGGAGCCGAGCCGAGCGGAGGGAGCGTCCGATAAAAGGCGGGATTTCAGAGCGCTGAGAACAGCTGAGAGGAGCCGAGCCGAGCGGAGGGAGCGTCCGATAAAAGGCGGGATTTCAGAGCGCTGAGAGGAGCCGAGCCGAGCGGAGGGAGCGTCCGATAAAAGGCGGGATTTCAGAGCGCTGAGAGGAGCCGAGCCGAGCGGAGGGAGCGTCCGATAAAAGGCGGGATTTCAGAGCGCTGAGAACAGCTGAGAGGAGCGAGCCGAGCGGAGGGAGCGTCAGATAAAAGGCGGGATTTCAGAGCGCTGAGAGGAGCCGAGCCGAGCGGAGGGAGCGTCCGATAAAAGGCGGGATTTCAGAGCGCTGAGAACAGCTGAGAGGAGCCGAGCCGAGCGGAGGGAGCGTCCGATAAAAGGCGGGATTTCAGAGCGCTGAGAGGAGCCGAGCCGAGCGGAGGGAGCGTCCGATAAAAGGCGGGATTTCAGAGCGCTGAGAGGAGCGGAGCTGAGCGGAGGGAGCGTCCGATAAAAGGCGGGATTTCAGAGCGCTGAGAACAGCTGAGAGGAGCCGAGCCGAGCGGAGGGAGCGTCCGATAAAAGGCGGGATTTCAGAGCGCTGAGAGGAGCCGAGCGGAGCTGCGACCGAGTTCGAAGTGACGTCAGGAATCAGATCGGGACGCGACACAGGGGAGGCACCTGATTGGTGAGTAGGTTCAGGTGAGTATTTCTCCTTATCTTCAGTAACTGAAGTAAAAGGAAAGGGAAGGTCTGCAGGTCTTATAGGAAGTAGCGTTTATTTTTTAGTGAATCAAGGTCCCCAGTGTAGTTAACATTCTCTAAATTGAGAACAATTTAAAGGAGTAAACTCCTTAAAGGGAGTGGTAAGTAGTTTTTCTTTCCTTTTTTTTTCTCTTGACATTGTAGTTGTTCTTAAGCTAATTTAAGGGTTAAGTCATGGCAGGAGATCCCAGCGCCGTGTCATGTTCCTCTTGTGGGATGTGGGAATTCAGGGCTCCTTCCTGTATCCCTGATTCCTTCACCTGCGGGAAGTGTGTCCAGCTGCAACTATTGTTTGACCGCTTGACGGCTCTGGAGCTGCGGATGGACTCACTTTGGAGCATCCGCGATGCTGAGAAATTCGTGGATAGCACGTTCAGTGAGTTGGTCACACCGCAGATAAAAATTACTGAGGGAGATAGTGAATGGGTGACCAACAGACAGAGGAAGAGTAGGAAGGCAGTGCAGGGGTCCCCTGCGGTCATCTCCCTCCAAAACAGGTATACCGTTTTGGATACTGTTGGCGGAGATGGCTCACCAGGGGAAGGTGGCAGTGGCCAGGTTCATGGCACCGTGGCTGGCTCTGCTGCACAGGAGGGCAGGAAAAAGAGTGGCAGAGCTATAGTGATAGGGGACTCGATTGTAAGGAGAATAGACAGGCGTTTCTGCGGACGCAACCGAGACTCCAGGATGGTATGTTGCCTCCCTGGTGCAAGGGTCAAGGATGTCTCGGAGCGGCTGCAGGACATTCTGGAGGGGGAGGGTGAACAGCCAGTTGTCGTGGTGCATATAGGCACCAACGATATAGGTAAAAAACAGGATGAGGTCCTACAAGCTGAAATTAGGGAGTTAGGAGTTAAACTAAAGAGTAGGACCTCAAAGGTAGTAATCTCAGGATTGCTACCAGTGCCACGGGTTAGTCAGAGTAGGGATGACAGGATAGCTAAGATGAATACGTGGCTTGAGAGATGGTGCAAGCTGGAGGGATTCAAATTCCTGGGCCATTGGAACCGGTTCTGGGGGAGGTGGGACCAGTACAAATTGGACGGTCTGCATCTGGGCAGGACTGGAACCAATGTCCTAGGGGGAGTGTTTGCCAGTGCTGTTGGGGAGGGTTTAAACTAATGTGGCAGGGGGATGGGAACCGATGCAGGAAGTCAGTGGGAAATAAAGTGGTGACAGAAACAAAAGGCAGTAAGGGAGAGTGTACAGAACATGACCGGACAGATGGTCTGAGAAAGCAGGGCAAAGACCAAGGGAAGTCTAGATTAAACTGCATTTATTTCAATGCAAGAAGTCTGATGGGCAAGGCAGATGAACTCAGGGCATGGATGGGTACATGGGACTGGGATGTTATAGCTATTACTGAAACATGGCTAAGGGAGGGGCAGAACTGGCAGCTCAATGTTCCAGGGTACAGATGCTATAGGAAAGATAGAGCAGGAGGTAAGAGAGGAGGGGGAGTTGCGTTCTTGATTAGGGAGAACATCACGGCAGTAGTGAGAGGGGATATATCCGAGGGTTCGCACACTGAGTCCATATGGGTAGAACTGAAAAATAAGAAGGGAGAGATCACTTTGATAGGATTGTACTACAGACCCCCAAATAGTCAACGGGAAATTAAGGAGCAAATATGTAAGGAGATTACAGACAGCTGCAAGAAAAATAGGGTGGTAATAGTAGGGGACTTTAACTTTCCCAACATTGACTGGGACAGCCATAGCATTAGGGGCTTGGATGGAGAGAAATTTGTTGAGTGTATTCAGGAGGAATTTCTCATTCAGTATGTGGATGGCCCGACTAGAGAGGGGGCAAAACTTGACCTCCTCTTGGGAAATAAGGAAGGGCAGGTGACAGAAGTGTTAGTGAGGGATCACTTTGGGACCAGTGATCATAATTCCATTAGTTTTAAGATAGCTATGGAGAAGGATAGGTCTGGACCAAAAGTTAAAATTCTAAATTGGGGAAAGGCCAATTTTGATGGTATTAGACAGGAACTTTCAGAAGTTGATTGGGAGAGTCTGTTGGCAGGCAAAGGGACGTCTGGTAAGTGGGAGGCTTTCAAAAGTGTGTTAACCAGGGTTCAGGGTAAGCACATTCCTTATAAAGTGAAGGGCAAGGCTGGTAGAAGTAGGGAACCTTGGATGACTCGGGAGATTGAGGCACTAGTCAAAAATAAGAAGGAGGCATATGACATGCATAGGCAGCTGGGATCAAGTGGATCCCTTGAAGAGTATAGAGATTGCCGGAGTAGAGTTAAGAGAGAAATCAGGAGGGCAAAAAGGGGATATGAGATTGCTTTGGCAGATCAGGCAAAGGTGAATCCAAAGAGCTTCTACAAATACATAAAGGGCAAAAGGGTAACTAGGGAGAGAGTAGGGCCTCTTAAGGATCAACAAGGTCATCTAAGTGCGGAACCACAAGAGATGGGTGAGATCCTGAATGAATATTTCACATCGGTATTTACGGTTGAGAAAGGCATGGATGTTAGGGAACTTGGGGAAATAAATAGTGATGTCTTGAGGAGTGTACATATTACAGAGAGGGAGTTGCTGGAAGTCTTAACGCGCAAGATAGATAAATCTCCGGGACCTGATGAAATGTATCCCAGGACGTTATGGGAGGTTAGGGAGGAAATTGCGGGTCCCCTAGCAGAGATATTTGAATCATCCACCGCTACAGGTGAGGTGCCTGAAGATTGGAGGGTAGCAAATGTTGTGCCTTTGTTTAAGAAGGGCGGCAGGGAAAAGCCTGGGAACTACAGACCAGTGAGCCTGACATCTGTAGTGGGTAAGTTGTTAGAGGGTATTCTGAGGGACAGGATCTACAGGCATTTGGAGAGGCAGGGACTAATTAGGAACAGTCAGCATGGTTTTGTGAGAGGAAAATCATGTCTCACGAATTTGATTGAGTTTTTTGAAGGGGTAACCAAGAAGATAGATGAGGGCTGTGCAGTAGACGTGGTCTACATGGACTTCAGCAAAGCATTTGACAAGGTACCGCATGGTAGGTTGTTACATAAGGTTAAATCTCATGGGATCCAAGGTGAGGTAGCCAATTGGATACAAAATTGGCTTGACGACAGAAGACAGAGGGTGGTTGTCGAGGGTTGTTTTTCAAACTGGATGCCTGTGTCCAGCGGTGTGCCTCAGGGATCGGTGCTGGGTCCGCTGTTATTTGTTATTTATATTAATGATTTGGATGAGAATTTAGGAGGCATGGTTAGTAAGTTTGCAGATGACACCAAGATTGGTGGCATTGTGGACAGTGAAGAAGGTTATCTAGGATTGCAATGGGATCTTGATAAATTGGGCCAGTGGGCCGATGAATGGCAGATGGAGTTTAATTTAGATAAATGTGAGGTGATGCATTTTGGTAGATCGAATCGGGCCAGGACCTACTCCGTTAATGGTAGGGCGTTGGGGAGAGTTATAGAACAAAGAGATCTAGGAGTACAGATTCATAGCTCCTTGAAAGTGGAGTCACAGGTGGATAGGGTGGTGAAGAAGGCATTCAGCATGCTTGGTTTCATTGGTCAGAACATTGAATGCAGGAGTTGGGATGTCTTGTTGAAGTTGTACAGGGCATTGGTGAGGCCACACTTGGAGTACTGTGTACAGTTCTGGTCACCCTATTATAGAAAGGATATTATTAAACTAGAAAGAGTGCAGAAAAGATTTACTAGGATGCTACCGGGACTTGATGGTTTGACTTACAGGGCGAGGTTAGACAGACTGGGACTTTATTCCCTGGAGAGTAGGAGGTTAAGGGGTGATCTTATAGAAGTCTATAAAATAATGAGGGGCATAGATAAGGTCGATCGTCAAAATCTTTTCCCAAAGGTAGGGGAGTCTATAACGAGGGGGCACAGATTTAAGGTGAGAGGGGAGAGATACAAAAGGATCCAGAGGGGCAATTTTTTCAATCAAAGGGTGGTGAGTGTCTGGAACGAGCTGCCAGAGGCAGTAGTAGAGGCGGGTACAATTTTGTCTTTTAAAAAGCATTTGGACAGTTACATGGGGAAGATGGGTATCGAGGGATATGGGCCAAGTGCAGGCAATTGGGACTAGCTTAGTGGTATAAATTGGGCGACATGGACATGTTCGGCCGAAGGGCCTGTTTCCATGTTGTAACTTCTATGATTCTATGATTCTATGATCCATCTGTCCTGTTTGCTTCGACTGTTCTTCGTGGTGGCAAGTTCCACATTCTCACCACATCAGAGACCATCTGATATCGATGACCTCTCGTTCTGGCCTCCGCCGCAAGATGGAAACATTTCATCTATCTGTCTGCCCGATGGAACCTTTTAATTATCTTAAAGTAAGTGTTCATTGTCTGGAAGGTGCTGCCTGATAGGACGGTGGAGACAGATTCAATTGCAGCTTTTAAAAGGGAATTTGATAAACACTTGAAGGGGTTAAATTTGAAAGACTGCAGGGAAAGAGCGGCGGAATGGGACTAATTGGATTGCTCTTACAAAGAGCTGGCAACGGCTCAATGGACCAAATGGCCTCCTTCTGTGCTGTAACCAGTCTAAGATTGTAAGATTCTGCGTCTGTGCAGTGCCTGATCAAAGTCAAAGAAACTGAGGCAAGCGAAGGAATCAGGCTCAGGGGAAGGTGTCAAATTCTGGAGGAGGAGTCCGGCTTTGGTGGAGGAATGAGGCTCTGGAGGGTGATTCAGCCTCTGGGGGAGGAGACAGGGTCTGGGGGAGGGGTCAGAATCTGGGGGCGGAGTCAGACGCTGGGGGAGGAGTCAGACTATGGAGGACGAGTCAGACATTGGGGAGGTGTCAGAAAGGGTGCGGGGGCGTCAGGACTCTGGGGGCGGAGTCCGGACTCTGGGGGCGAAGTCAGACTCTGAGGGTGGAGTCAGGCTCTTGCGGAGCGGTCAGGCTCTGGAGGAGGAGTCAGGCTCTGGGGGAGGAGTCAGACTCTGGAGGAGGAGTCAGGCTCTTGGGGGCCGGTCAGGCTCTGGAGGAGGAGTCAGGCTCTGGGGGAGGAGTCAGACTCTGGGGGAGCCTTCAGACTTTCAGGGAGGTGACAGGCTCTGGGGCAAAAGGCAATAGGAAGAGGTGAGTAAGGGTGTCAAAAAAACAATTCAGAAAGCAATGAGAAACTAGGAAATTAATTCTGAAGGAATATAAAAAGAAATAATAAATTATTCTACAGGCACATCAATAACGAAAGGGTACTTACCAAAAGCATTGAGCCACTCAGGGATACACAAGATAAACTCACAGACAATGACAGTGAAATGGCAGAAATATTGAATACTTACTTTGCCTCAGTATTTACCAGAAGAGACTAACAAGGTGCGCAGGACATTAGAAGAAGAGATCAGAAAAGTTGTAAAGACATTTAAGAAAGAAAGGGGGAGTTAATTGATAAACTAATCAAACTTAGAGAGGATAAAACCTCCGGTCTGGAGAAAGTGGATCAGTACATATCAAAAGTAGTGAGGGAAGAGCTAACAGAGGCACTAATGCAAATATAAATACATTGACTAGAAAAGGGAATAGTGTCAGAGGCCTGGCGGATAGGTAATGTTATTCCTAAAACAAAAAGGGGAGATCGAACAAGCCCAGTGGACGATCAACCAGTTAGTTCAACGTAGGCGGGAAAAAAAATGATAATTGAATCTTTACTCGAAGATGAAAGAGAAAAATATCTAGAAAACTGAAACATAATGAAGAGTCGTCAGAACGGATATCAAAAGGGAACGTCATGTTTGACCAAACTTATTGAATCCTTTGACGAAGTAACATAAAGAGTAGACAAGAGTAAAGTAGTAGATGTAATATATTTGGATTTACCGAAGGCCTTCAATAAGTTACCAAATTGCAGACGCATGATTACGACCAGGGCGTGTGAGTCAGGGGACGGGTAGCAGAATGCATAGCAAGCTGGCTGCAAAACAGAAAACAAAGAGTAGGGGTTAAAGATAGTTACTCAGACTCGCAAAAATTGGGAAGTGATGTTCCACAGGGATCGGTGCTTGGACCACTGTTCTTCGACTCGGAAATCAATAGTACAATTTCGAAATTTGCAGGCATTGCGATATTGGCGAGTGCAGTTAATGCAAAGGAAGAATGGGTTAAATTGCAAGAAGACATTAATAAACTTGCAGAACGGGCGTGAAATTGGCAAATGAATTCCAATGTAAGTAAGGGTGAGATGGTGCATTTTGGTAGGAAGAATAAGGAGGCCACATACTGCTTGGTTAAAAAGAGTGTAAATGGGGTGGAGGAGTAAAGGGAACTGGGGCTCCAGATTCTCAAATTAATAAAAGCAGCAACAAAGGTTAAAATGGCCTTCAAAAGGCAAACCAAGCACTGGGGTTCATTTCTAGAGTGATAGGATTGAAAATTAGGGAAGTTACGTTCAACTTGTATCGAACTTTGTTAAGACCACACTGTGTAGAGATCTATGCTACATATTATACAAAGGATATAGAGGCATCGGAGAAGGTGCAAAAATATTCACTAGGATGATACCAAAACTAAGAACATATATCTGTCAGGAAAGTTTAAACAGGCTGCGTCTCTTTCCTCTGGAAAAGAGAAGACCGAGGGGTGACCTGATGGAGGACTTTCAGATAATGAAAGGGTTTGACAAGGTAAACGTGGAGAATATGTTTCCATTTGTGTAAGGCGTGGTGGTGTGTGTCAGCTTCACCTCTGACTTCTGAGCGGTCCGAATCGCTCCCACTCCCTGGGTTCTCGACCTTGGAATTATTTGGGGGTTGTGACAAAGTGCAGCAGAAAACTGGTTTTCAGAAAAAAAACTGGGTTTATTGAAGTCACAAATGAACTTATAACATCAGGATAACACTGAGATTATGCAGACATACAAAGTACACATAGTTAAGAATGGGGAACACACGGCATAACGAGGGAAAATCACCCTACTAATCCCCTTACCCTTGTCCCACCACCAAATCCTAACTAAATTGAACTAGGAGAGGTCGGGGATCATGCTCACCAACCAGGGTTCCTTGACAGTTCGAAATCCAGCCATGTAAGCCGGTTGCAGTTTTTGGGTATGCTCTTTGTGTCCTCTGGGCCCTGCCACCAAAACCAACTTAAAACCTGCTCCAAAACTGCTGCTCCAAAACAGAACTGCTGAGAACCTGCCCCAAAACCAACTTAAAACCTGCTCCAAAACTTCTGCTACAAAACAGAACTGCTTAGAAGCTGCTCCAAAACAACCCCCCCACCACCTCCCCCGTTCGTAACTGGTGGCCCAGTTATACTGTTTTTCGAATTTCTTATCTGAATCCAAAACAAGGTTAGTTCTTTGTCTGAGTATGATGGGCTTCTTCAGGTGATTGTTGGCTTCCTGTCCCCGTAACTAGTCTTTAACTGAAAGCCATTGTATTGATTGGTTTGCATAATTGCATAGATTGCTACCTTCCCTGGTTTAGTCGTTCGCAGCCATAATTTATGCAAGGTTTTGATGGGCTTTAGTTTCGTGTAAGATGAAGTCTTTCTCTGGGTTGATTGTTTTAAAGGGAAGAATGCGTGTTATGTCTTCTCTCATTGTCTGGTTTTCAGGAACAATCCACACTGCACCCAACAAGCCCGGGCATGTCCAGTCCCAGTCCCAGGATTGTGATTTTTTGGAATTCTCTACCCCAGAGGGCTGTGGAAGCTCAGTCGCTGAGTACAGTTAAAACTGAGGTCGATAGATTTTTGGACACGAAGCGAATCAAGGGATATGGGGATCAGGCGGGAAAGTGGAGTTGAGGTTGAAGATCCGCTGTGATCTGATTGAATGGTGGAGCAGGCTCGAGGGGCCAGATGACATCATGCTGCTCCTATGTCTTATGTTCTTATGTATAGGTGTACCGTGGAGAGTACACTTTCGGTCAGTCCCTATAATGTGATAGTGAGTCTCAGGGAACGCACAAATATTGAGAACGGGTGTAGTTAGTGTTTAAATATAACACTAGAAAACTGAGAGACTCTACCAATATTCACAAAGGCTACGTATTCTTGCTACTAACTTATGAGAGGGCAAGGGAAAACTCATATTTAAGGAGATTCACACACTCTACAACGGTTGCAAAGCGATCCAGACAATATACCAATATTTACAAGTAGATCCATAGACTGCACTAAACTTTACTGGACGTGAAGAGACTGGAGTAATATTTACATGGGATCCAGAAACTGTTAGTATTTGGAGAATGATGCAGAGTTGGTGCCAATATTCATGGGGAGTATCCAAAGATGTTTCAACAATAATGGGAAATCATGAGATGGCCCAATGATTTTAGAATTATCCAGAGCCTTTATTGTTGCCTGTAGTAATATTTGCAGGGAAACCCATAGACTGTGCTAATATATACAGTACAATCCAAAAATTGTACCGTTACTTAAAGGTAAACTCAGAGACTTTACCAGTATTTCCAAGATAATCCATTGACTTAGCAATATTGACGGGTTATCCAGAGATTACACCAATATTGGCAGGGTGGTCTTCAAGCTGACTGGTAAAATGATTCTGTTTCTATCTCTGAGTTTAAACCCAACCCTTTAGAAATGGGTAGAATCTAACTGAAATTAATTAATAAATCACGTTCAGAAATAATCTGCAATCTATAATTGAAGCTGCTCTCGCGTCACACCGATGCTATCAGATTGCGGGTCTCATAGTTTCTGTTCTTCCAAATATTAATTTAAGTAATGTGCTGAGCTTTTAGATTGACAACTGTGAAATATTTGGATAAATATATGTTGTGATATAAAATGTATTGGGTTGAAAGGCGTTAACTGAACCTGTTTATTCAGTGACTGTACTTCAATCAGCCTCCACGGGCCCTAATTGTTTCACTGGAGAGTTTCCCTTTTCTATAAATAAGGAGCTCCTTGCAATGTGTTATCCCATATTGTCAGGTGAAGTCCCAACTCCGGCCTTAACAGGGATCAGCGGCTCGACAGAGAGTGGGAGAAAGCGTCTGAATCTGAGAACAATAAATTGGAAAGTGACAAGAATGGGCCATAAACTGAGGACAGTAGATTGGAATGTTAAAACAATGGGTCATAATCTGGTTACAATAGATTGGAATGTTACAACAATGGGCAGGAGTTTCTCCTGGGAGTTTGATTATCTTTCTGCAAATTATGATAGACTAAGATTAGCTGTTCGGATATACTTGGCACTTCTGATTATACAAAGGATTTACTATCCCATCCTCGCTGTTGCAGGTGTCCCTGGTAATATTCTATATTATTAATTCCCTCAACCATGTTTAACTTTATTACTGTTCTTCTCATTTACTTCCCCTTCCTTGATGCTGTTGCTGCGCCTGGTCATTCTCTGTATCAAACTATCGATTCTATAATCCACGATTAACTGTACGCATATTCCTCTCATTTATTCCTTCAAGTTCGCTGATTTTGGTGATCCTGGTGAGTTCAATATCGAGCTGTTATTTATATGTCCCACGTTTCACCGTATTACATTTCTTGTGAGTTACCATCCCCTCCTTTCTGCAGTTAGTGTTCCTGGATAGTCTCCATATTCACCCATTAACTCGAGAAAACAGGTTTCACTGTATTATTATTCTTGTCATTTACAATTCCCTCCTCGCTTCTATTGGTGTCCCTGGTAATCCTCTATATCCTATTTCCAGCTATTAGTTCTCCAAGCCACGTTTCACTGTATAACTGTTCTTGTAAATTACAATCCCCTCCTCGCTGCTGTTGGTATTCCTGTTAACTTCTATATCAGCTATTAATTCTATAACACGTGTTTCACTGTGATACTGTTCTTCCCGTTTACTGTCTACTCCCCGATGATGATGCTATTGTTGATAAGCCTCCATATCCAGCTGTTAGTTTTGTAAACTACTTTTCACTGTATTACTGTTCTCGTAATTTACTGCCGCATCTTCACTTCTCCTGGAGCTCCTGCTTAGCATGCATATGTATATGGGGGATTCGGGACGCAAGGTGTAACTACGATGTTTGCTGGTAAGTTTCTATATCTATATGCGAACTCTGGGAAGGAGATGAAATTACGGGATCTCCTGGTAGATCTTTATATCTACATCTGTTTCCAGGATGCGAGATGTAATTACGGCGTCTCCTGGTAAGTCTCTGCACCATCATGTGTTTCCAGGATGCGAGATATAATTACGGGGTCTCCTGGTCTCTATATCTACATGTGTTTCCAGGATGCGAGATGAAATTGCGGGGTCTCCTGGTAAGTCTCGATATCTACATGTGTTTCCAGGAAGCGAGATGTAATTACGGAGTCTCCTGGTTTGTCTCTTTATCCATTTGGGGTTGTCGGGATCGGAGATGTAATTACGGGGTCTCCTCGTAAACCTCTATATCTATATCGGTTTCCAGGATGAAAGGTAATTACGGGTTTTCCATCTAAGTCTCCATAGCTACATTATTTATCCGGGATGGGAGATGTAATTCTGGGCTGTCCTCTTCATTCTCTGTATCCATATGGGGTTTCTCCGATGGGAGATATAATTACGGTGGTCTCCTGCTGATAAATTATATCCATATGGTGTTTCCAGGATTGGAAATGCAATTAAGCGATTCCCTGGTAAGTCTACATCTGTATCTGGTTTCCAGGATGGAAACTCGGCCTCCTTGGATGTGTCTAAATAGGTATGGGGTATCAGGAATGGGAGTTATAATTACAGGATTTCTTAGTCTGTCCCTATATCTGTATGGGTTTTCCGTGATGGGAGATGTCATTACGGGGACTCCACGTAAGTCTCTATCTCAATATGGGTTTCCGGGATGGGCGATGTAATTTTGGGGTCTCCTCGTAAGACTTTGCACCTATATGGGGTTTCTGGAATGGGTGATAAAATTACGGGATTCTGCTGCTAATTCTGAATATCTATTTGGGGTTTCTGGGATGTTAAATGTAATTACAGGCGTCTCCTGATAAGTCTTGCTATCGATATGGGGTTTCCGGAATTGGTGATCTAATTACCGGCACGCTTCTTAGGTCGTTATATCTTGAAGCGGTCTCTGGGATAGGTGATGTAATTGCGGAGGTGTCCTGCTAAGTCTTTATATCTATGTAGGGTTCCAGAATGGGAGATGTAATTCCGATATCTACTGGCATGTCCCTTTATCGATATGGGTTTTCTTGGATGGGAGATGCAATTACGGGAATTCCTGCTGATTGTCTATAATTTATATGGATCTTCTGGGAAGGTAAATGTAATTGCATGGTCTCCTGGTAAGTCTCTATATCGATATAGGGTTTCTGGGATAGAAGAGATATTACATGGTCTCCTTGTATGTCTCTATATCGATATGGGGTTTCTGGGATAGAAGAGAAATTACGGGGTCTCCTGGTTTCTGGGATAGAAGAAAAATTACGGGTCTCCTGGTACGTCTCTATATCGATATGGGGTTTCTGGGATATAAGGTATAATTACAGGGTCTCCTGGTAAGTCTCTAAATCTATTTGTTTTTTTCGGGGTGGAAGTTTTAATCAGAGGGTCTCTTGGTAAGTCTCGATAAAGATATGGGGTTTCCCGGATTGAAGTTGTAATTACAGGGTCTTCCCGTATGTTTCGATAAATATGTGGGTTTTTCCGGTCTGGAAGTTGTAATTAGAGGGTCTCTTGGTAAGTCTCGATAGAGATATGGTGTTTCCGGGATGGAAGTTATAATTACGGGGTCTCCTGGTAAGTCGTTAGATCTATATCAGGTTTTCCGGAATGGAAGATGTAACTGCAGGGTCTCCTGCTGAGCCTCTATTACCAAATGCGATTTGGAGGATGGGAGCTGTGTTTACCCAGGTCTTCTGGGTGTGAGATTTCATGCAACATGTGTCCCTGGGAGTTAAGCTCTGTGATCAGGAGCCTGTGTGTGAGGTTGCTTTAAGAGGGCCCTTGGGGTGTGTCAGTATTTACAGTGGGTTCTGGACAGAATGTCACTATTGATAAATAATCCCTGGGATTGTGTCAATATTCAGAGGAAATGTAATTGAAGTTCTCAGTATTTGCAGAATGTTTGGGAGTGGTTGAGCGTTTACAGGGTTTGGTAAAGTGAGACAGGATTCTCAGGGAGTCCCCGGGAATGTTTTCAATCAAGTTCCGAACCTTGGAGTGTCTCAGAGATGCCATAGAATCCTCGGAGAATGTCATTATTAATAAACAGTACAGGAAGTATGTCAGTATATACACAGGGTCTGGGAGTATGTCAGTATATACACAGGGTCTGGGAGTATGTCAGTGTTTTCAGCAGGTTGCGAGCTGCGTTACATTATTCGTAGGATGTTCGCAGGCGAGTTCCAGGATTTATAGGATGTTTCTCAGTGAGTATCAGTATTCACTGGATGTTCTTTAGTAAAGTTCAGTATTTAAAGAATGTTCCTGCACGAGTGCCAGTAATTAAAGCATGTCGCTAGGCGAGTCATGTTATTCACTAGATTTTCCTGCATGAGTCTCAATAAATAGATGAAGTAACGTATGGAGTATTACTATTTACAGGATGCAGTTGTGAGGGTGACCGCATTTAGAGGATATTCCTGAGTGAGTGTCAATATTTACAGGATGTTTCTGAGTGAGTGTCAATATTTACAGGAAGTTCCTGAGTGAGTGTCAATATTTACAGCATGTTACTGAGTGAGCGTCAATATTTACAGCATGTTACTAGGCAAGTGTCAGTATTTACAAAATGTTCCTGAGTGAGTGTCGCTCTTTAAAGGTTGTTCCAGATGGAGTGTCTGTATTTAGAGAATGTTCCTGGGTAAGTGTCAATATTACAGAGTGTGAGTATTTCAAGGAGTTTCCTGGGTGAGTGTCAGAATTTACAGGTTTTTCCCGAGAGAGTGTCAGTATTAACTGAATGTACTTGTGTGAATGTCAGTATTTACAGGATGTTCCTGAGTGAGTGTCAGTATTTACAGGATGTTCCTGAGTGAGTGTCATTATTTACAGTTGTTACTGAGTGAGTGTCAGTATTTACAGTATGTTCCAGAATGTATGTCAGTATTGACAGGATGTTCCTGGGTCACTGTCAGTATTTACCGATTATTCCTGGGTCACTGTCAGTATTTACAGGATGTTCCGGAGTGAGTGTCATTATTTACGGATTATTACTTGGTCAGTGTCAGTATTTGCTGCTTTTTTCCTGAGTGAGTTTCTATATTTACAGGATATTTCTGTGTGAGTGCCAGTCCTTACAGGATCTTCCTGCGTGATGTTTGTATTTACAGCATGTTCCTGGGTGAGTGTCTTTATTTAGATGATGACCCTGGGCGAATGTCAGTATTTGCAGGATGATCCTGAGTGAGTGTCTGTGTATACAAGATGTTTTCGAGTTAGTGTCAATATTTACAGGATGTTCCTGAGTGAGTATCATTATTTATAGGATGTTCCTGAGTGAGTGTCAGTACTTACAGTATGATTCTGAGTAAGTGGCAGTATTTACAGGATGTTCTTGATTGATTGGCAGTGTTTACAGGATGTTCCTGAGTGAGTGGCAGTTTTTACAGGATGTTCGTGAGTGAGTGTCAATATATACCGGATGTGCCTGAGCGTGTGTCTTTATTTACAGGATGTTGCTGCGTGTTTATCACGACTTACAGGATGTTCCTGGGCGAGTGTCAGTGTTTACAGCATGTTCCTGAGTGCGCGTGAACATTTACAGGATGTTCCCGAGTGAGTATCAGTATTTAAACGATGTTCCCGAATGAGTTTCAGCATATACAGCATGTTCCTTGGTGAGTGTCAGTATTCACACGATGTTCCCGAGTGAGTGTCAGAATTAAACGTTGTTCCTCAGTGAGTGTCTGTGCATACAGGATGTTCCTTAGTGAGTGTCAGTATTTACGGATTATTCCTTGGTCAGTGTCAGTACTTGCTGCTTTTTTTTTCCCTATGTGTGTTTCTACATTTGCAGGATGTTCCTGTGTGAGTGCCAGGACTTACAGGATCTTCCAGCGTGATGTTTGTATTTACAGCATGTTCCTGGGTGAGCATCTTTATTTAGATGATGACCCTGGGCGAATGCCAGTATTTACAGGGTGTTCCTGATGGAGTGTCTTTATTTACAGGATGTTCCTGAGTGAGTGTCTGTATTTACAGGATGTTCCTGAGTGAGTGTCACTATCTACAGGATGTTCCTGAGAGTGTCACTTTTTACAGGATGTTCCTGAGTGAGTGTCTGTATTTACAGGATGTTCCAGAGTGAGTGTCTGTATTTACAGGATGTGCCTGATTGAGTGTCACTCTTTACAGGATGTTGCTGAGTGAGTGTCTGCATTTACAGGATGTTCCAGAGTGAGTGTCTGTATTTACAAAATGTTCGAGAGTGAGTGTCTGTATTTACAGGATGTTCCAGAGTGAGTGTCTATATTTACAAAATGTTCGAGAGTGAGTGTCTGTATTTACAGGATGTTCCAGAGTGAGTGTCTGTATTTACAGGATGTTCCAGAGTGAGTGTCTGTATTTACATGATGTTCCTGATTGAGTGTCTGTACTGACAGGATGTTCCTGAGTGAGTGTCAGTATTTACTGGATATTCCTGAGTGAGTGTCTGTACTGACAGGATGTTCCTGTGTGAGTGCTTGTATTTACAGCATGTTCCTAGGTGAATGTTCTTATTCACAGGATGTTCCTGAGTGATTCTCAGCAATTACATGATGTTCCTGGTTCTGTGTCGTAATTTGCAGGATGATCCTTACGACTGTCAGTATTTACACGATGTTCCAGGATGAGCGTCTGTATTAACCCGACGTCCTGAGTGAGTGAGAGTATTTACAGAAAAGCCCTTGAGTCAGTATCAGTATTTGCAGGTATTCCCTGAGTGCATTTCTGTGTTACAGGATGTTCCTGTGTGAGTGTCAGAATTCACAGGATCTTCCTGGGTGAGTTTCATTATTTACAGGATGAACCAGGTGAATGTCAGGATTGACAGGATGTTCATGAGTGACTGTCAGTGTTTACAGGATGTTCCTGGGTGAGTGTCAGTATTTCCATAATCGTCCTTCGTGATGTTCGATTCACAGGATGTACCAGGTGAATGTCAGTATTTATAGGATGTTCCTGGGCGAGGGTAATTATTTGAGGATATTCTTGAGTGAGTGTCAGTATTTACATAATATTCTTGTGTGAATGTCAGTATTGATAGGATTTTCGTGAGTGAGTGTCAATATTTCAAGGAGCATCCTGAGTGAGTGTCTTTATTTACACGATGTTGCTGAGTGAGTGTCAATATTTACAGGATGTTCCGAAGTGAGTGTCAGTATTTACCGGATATCCCTGAGTGAGTGTTAGTATTTACAGATCATTCCAGGCTCATTGTCAACATTTACAGGTTGTTCCTGGGTGAGTGTCAGTAATAACAGGGTTTTCCTGAGAGAGTGTCATTCTTAACGGGAAGTCCTTGTAGAGTGTCAGCATTTAGAGGTTGTTCCTGAATGACTGTTAGTAGTTACAGGATGTTCCTGAATTTGTGTCAGTATTTAAAGAATGTTACTGAGTGAGTGTCAATATTTACAGGAAGTTTCTGAGTGAGTGTCATTATTTGTAGGTTGCTCCTGGGTGAGTGTCAGTATTTACTGATTATTCATGTGTCATTGCCAGTATTTACAGGATGTTCCTGATTGTGTGTCAGTATTTACTGGATGTTCCTCTGTGAGTCTCAGCATTGACAGGATTTTTCTGAGTGAATGTCAGTATTTAGAGGATGTTCCTGAGTGAGTGTCAGTATTAACAGGTTATTCCTGGGTCATTGCCATTATTTGCAGGATCTTCCTGACTGTGCTTCAATATTTACTGGAAGTTCCTCTGTGAGTCTCAGCATTGACAGGACTTTTCTGACTGAGTGTCAGTATTTAAAGGATGTTCCTGAGTGAGTGCCACTATTTACAGGATGATCCTGAGTCAGAGTTATTATTTATTGAATGATCCTGAGTGAGTGTCAGTATTTACAGGAGGTTCCTGATTCAGTATCAGTATTTACAGGATTTTTCTGATTGAGTGTCAGTATTTACAGTATATTCCTGAATGAGTGCCCATATTTACAGGTTGATCCTGAGTGAGAGTCTCTATTTACAGAATGTTCCTTAGTGATTGTCAGTATTCACGCGATGTTGCTTGGTGAGTGTCAGTATTTCCTGGATTCACATGGAGAGCATCTGTATTTACAGGATGTTTCTGAGTGAATGTCAGTGTTGACGGGATATTCCTCTGTGAGTCCACTATTTCCAGGAAGTTCGTGCGTGAGTGTCAGTAATTAAAGGCCGTTCCTGAGTGAGTTGCAGAATTTACAGGACGATCCTGAGTGAGTGTCAGTATTTACAGAATGCTCTTGAGTGAGTGTCAGTATTTGCTGGATGTACCTGGTAAGTATCTGTATTTACAGGATGTTTCTGAGTGAATGTCAGTGTTGACGGGTTATTCCTCTTTGAGTCCATTGTTTACAGGATGTTCGTGCGTGCGTGTCAGTATTTCCAAGATGCTCCTGAGTGAGTGTCAGTATTTACAGGAAGCTTCTGAGTGCGTGTCAGTATTAACAGGATGCTCCTGAGTTAGTGTCAATATTTACTGGTTGCTCCTGAGTGAGTGTCAGTATTTACAGGATGTTCCTGAAAAAGTGCCAATATTTACAGGATGCTCCTGAGTGAGTGTCGATATTTATCAGATGTTCCTGTTTGATTGTCGGTATTTACAGGATGTTCCTCGGTGAGTGTCAGTATTTAGAGGATGTTCCTCGGTGAGTGTCGGTATTTGGAGGATGTTCCTCGGTGAGTGTCAGTATTTAGAGGATGTTCCTCGGTGAGTGTCAGTTGTTGCAGAATGTTCCTGTTTGAGTGTCAGTATTTACAGGATGTTCCTCAGTGAGTGTCAATTTTTTCAGGATGTTCCTTAGTGAGCGTAAGTATTTGCAAGCTGTTCCTGGGTGAGTGTCAGTTTATACAGGATGTTCCTGGGTGAGTGTCATTATTTACAGGATGTTCATGGGTGAGTGTCAGTATATACAGGATGTTCCCCGGTTAGTGTCAGTATTTCAAGAATGTTCCTGAGTGAGTGTCAGTATTTACAGGATGTTCCTGGGTGAGTGTCAGAATTTACATGATGTAGCAGGTGAGTGTCAATAATTACAGGATGTTCCTGCGTGATGTTTTATTTACACGATCGACATGGTGAGTGTTATTTTTTACAGGATGTTCCTGGGTGAGTGTCAGTATTTACAGAATGTTCCTGGGTGAGTGACAGTATTTGCATGGTCTTCCTGCGTGATGTTTTATTTACAGGATGTACCAGGTGAGTGTCAGTATTTAGAGAATGTTCCTGGGCGATTGTCAGTATTTACAGGATGTTCCTGAGTGAGTGTCAGTATTTACAGGATATTCCTGAGTGAGTGTCAGTATTTCCAGGATATTCCTGAGTGAATGTCACTATTTCCAGGATATTCCTTAGTGAGTGTCAGTATTTACAGGATGTTCCTGAGTGAGTGTCAGTATTTACAGGATATTCCTGATTGAATGTCAGTATTTACAGGATATTCCTGAGTGATTGTCATGATTTACAGAATGTTCCTGGGCGAGTGTCATTTTTTACAGGATGTTCTTGAGTGAGGGTCAGTATTTACAGAATATTCTTGTGTGAGTGTCAGTATTGATTGGATGTTGCTGAGTGAATGTCACTATTTACAGGATATTCCTGAGTGAGTGTCAGTTTTTACAGGATTTCCCCGAGTGAGTGTCAGTATTTACAGGATGTTCCTGAGTATGTGTCAGTTTTTACAGGATTTTTCTGAGTGAGTGTCAGTCAGTATTTACAGGATGTTCCTGACTGAGTGTTTTTATTTACACGATGTCCCTGAGTGAGTGTCATTGTGTACGGAACGATCCTGAGTGAGTGTCAGTATTTAAAGTTCGTTCCTGGGTGAGTGTCAATATTTACAGGATGTTCTTGAGTGATTTTCAGTATTTAAAGGTTGTTCTTGAATGAATGTCAGTATTCACAGGATGTTCCTGAGTGAGTTTCAGTATTCACAGGATGTTCCAGAGTGAGTGTCAGTATTTGCAGGTAATTCCTCCATGAGTGTCAGTATTGATAGAATGTTCCTCAGTGATTTTCAGTATTTACAGGATGTTGCTGAGTGAATGTCAGTATTTGCAGGATGTTTCTGTTTGATTATCATTATTTACAGGATGTTCCTGGGTGAGTGTCAGTATTTTCATGATGTCCCTGAGTGTGTGTCACTGTTGACAGAATGTTCCTGGTTGAATGTTTTTTATTCACAGCATGGCCCTGGGTGTGTGTCAGTATTTACAGGATGTTCCTAGGTGAGTGTCAGTATTTACAGAAGGCTCCTGGTTGAATGTCAGTGTATACAGTATATTCCGAGGTGAATCACATTATTTACAGAATGTTCCTCGTTGACTGTCTGTATTTACAGCAGGGTCCCGGGTGAGTGTCATTGCTTAAAGAATGTTCCTGGGTGAGTGTCAGTATTTTGGCGATGTTCCTGTTTTAGTGTCAGTATTTGCAGGAATTTCCTGTTTGACTGTCAGTATTTACTGGATGTTCCTAGCTGAGTGTCATTATTTACAGGATGTTCCGAGGTGAGTGTCAGTATTTATAGATTGTTCCTAGGTGGGTGTCAGTATTTAGACGATGTTCCTGGGTCAGTGTCAGTATTTACAGGATGTTACTCGATGAGTGTCAGTATTTACAGGATGTTACTCGGTGAGTGTCAGTATTGAAAGATTGTTCCTAGGTGAGTGTCAGTATTTATAGATTGTTCCTAGGTGAGTGTCAGTATTTATAGAATGTTCCACGTGAGTGTCAGTATTTATAGATTGTTCCTAGGTGAGTTTCAGTATTTATAGATTGTTCCACGTGAGTGTCAGTATTTAGACGATGTTCCTGGTTCAGTGTCAGGATTTGCTGGATGCTCCAAGTTGAGTGTCAGTATTTCTAGATTGTTCCGAGGTGAGTGACAGTATTTATAGATTGTTCCTAGGTGAGTGTCAGTATTTATAGATTGTTCATAGGTGAGTGTCAGTATTTAGACGATGTTCCTGGGTCAGTGTCAGTATTTGTAGGATGTTACTAGGTAAGTGTTAGTATTTATTGATTGTTACTTGGTGAATGTCAGTATTTAGAGGATGTTCTTGGGAGAGTTACAGTTTTATCAAGATGTTCTGGGTGAGTGTAAGTATTTGCAGCCTGTTACGAGGTGACTGTCAGTATTTACAGGTTGTTCCCAGGTGAGTGTTAGTATTTACAGGATGTTCCTCGCTTAGTGTCAGTATTTCAAGAATGTTCCTGTTTGAGTGTCAGTATTTAGAGGATGTTCCTTTGTGAGTGTCAGTATTTACAGGATGTTCCTGAGTGAGTGTCATTATTTATAGGATATTCCTAGCTGAGGATCATTATTTTCACAATTTTCCTCAGTGAGTGTCATTATTTACAGGATGTTCCTGGTTAAGTAACAGTATTTATGGAATGTTCCGAGGTGAGTGTCAGTATTTAAAGGATGTTCCATGTTGAGTGTCAGTATTTACAGGATGTTCCTGGTTGAGTGTCAGTGTTTACAGGATGTTCCTGGTTAAGTGTCACTATGTACAGGATGTTTTTGTTGAGTGTCAGTATTTACAGGTTGTTTCTAAATTTGTGTCAGTATTTGCTGGATCTTTCTATTTGTGTGTCAGTAATTATACGTTATTCTCAAGTGATTATCACTCTTTACTGGATGTTCCTTTGTGCGTGGCAGTACTTGTGGGATGCATAAACTTTTTTTGTATTCCCGTTAGTTTAAAATCTGAGAAGTTATCTAATCGACGTGTTGAAAGTCACAAATGGATTGAATCGGGTAGATATCGAATTTTTTTTTCCATTCTGGTGGAATCCAAAAGTATAGGGCAAATTATTCCATTTAGGAGCGAAATCAGGAGGCACTTTTTCACATAACGGGTAGTGGAAACCTTGAACACTCTTCCCCAAATGGATGTGTGTATTGGATCAATTCACATTTTCGAGACTGAAATCGATAGTTTTGTGTTTATTAACAAATTATATGGATCAAGAGGTCGGTAAAAGGAGTTGAGATGTAAATCAGCCATTATCTTATTGGATGGTGAACAGACTCGAGCGGCTCAATGGCCCACTCCTGGTCCTTTGTTCTAGATTCGCATTGACTTATTGTTATAGAACCTATATTTACCAACGCACTCGGGCTTTGCCTGAATGGGCACGCACCCTGGTAACCCTGTAAGTATTGACTCACCCACCCATGTAAACACTGACGCATTCTGGCGTCTGCCTGAATATGTACACGCTCTGGTACTGTTTCGTTCGGCCTCAGCTGGAGTATTGTGCCCAATTCTGGGAACCATACTTTAGAAAGTTCGTCAAAGAAAGAGTGCAGAGGCCATTGGCTAAAATGGTGGCAGGGATAAAGGGTTTCATTATGCGGAGAGACGAGTGAAGCTGGGATTGTTCACTTAGAGCAGAAAAAGCCATGCGGAGATTTAATAAAGATGTTCAAACTAATGAGGGTTTTTGATAGAGTAAACAAGTAGAAACTGTATCCACTGGCAGGAGGGTCGGTTACCAAAGGAACGGATTTAAGAAAATTGGCAAAGAAAGCAGGGGAAGATGGGGAGAATTTTTTTTTCATGCAGCAAGTTGTTATGATCTGGAATGTATTGTCTGAAAGGTGGTGGAAGAATATTTAACAGTAGCTTTCAAAAGGTAATTGGATACATACTTGAAAAGGAAACATTTTCAGGCCTTTAGGGAAAGGGCAGGGGAGTGGGACTAACTGGGTAACTCTTTCAAAGAGCCGGCACGGGTACGGTGGACCGAGTTTCCTCCTTGTCTTTATGATTCTTTTACTGTTTGAAATATTGACACTGTCCACCGACCCTTTTCTGGACTGACACGGTCTGGAGACTGAATGAAAAGATCAACATTAATGGGGATTTCGTGAATGTACCAATTGTTCAGAGGGTTTCAGGGACTATACCACATTAACACGGGATCCAGAGACTGTAGGAATATTGAAAGTTGGATTAATGGATGCCCTGAATGTTTATAGGGGCGCTTAGAATCTGTGGCCATATCGACAAGAGTTAAAGGGACGGTCCGATTTTAACAAGTGGGTCCACAGATTATGAAAATATTTACTTTAGAATCACGGATTGTGTTAATATTTACACTTGATTCAAAGGATCTACCAATATTTACAGGGGGATCTGTTTCATTGGAAACCTATTGTCTTTCATGTGTAATTTAATCCCGTTCATTTATTTAGTTCTCAATCCACTCCTGATTCCAGCAGAAATCTCTGTTTGTTTCACTATTCCCCAGTACAATCACTATTATTATATTTAAACTCTGTCTCCAGTGGAAAGCCGTATCACAAGTATAATAATCAGATCCATCACTGGATGCAGTAATAAAGGAGCAAATTTCACCACGAACTTCATCAAACTGTTGCTTTTGCTCCCAGCCTGATGTATAATTTCCCTGTTTATTTCCCTTCCTTACAGTTAACTTAGTGACAATTGTGATCCTGTCCCGAGGAAAGTGCGGCCTCTCCAAATGTGTCACTCGCTACCTGGTGGCCATGGCAGCGGCGGATCTATTGGTCGTTATCATCGATCTGATTTTGAGGCAGATTCCCATTGCTTATTACGAACTATTACTTTTACTCGATAACATCCCCGTGTGTAATATCCACGCCGTCCTGCTTTATGCAGCCACAGACTGTTCTGTCTGGTTCACCGTCACTTTCACCTTTGATCGATTTGTCGCCATTTGTTGCCAGAAACTGAAAACTAAATATTGCACCGAGAAAACGGCGGCTGTGGTTCTGGGAACAGTGACTGTGCTGAGCTGTTTAAAGGACATCACCTGGTACTTTATGTTATCGCGTTGGTATACTCTTGGCAACGTCCCCTGGTTTTGTACTGTCGAGGGCAGTGTTAACGATTGGCGGGTATGGGGAGCAATCGAAATTCTTCATTATATTCTAACCCCGGGGGTCCCATTTCTTCTGATTCTTCTGCTCAATGTTTTAATCGTGAAACACATTGTAGCGTCCAACAGAGCCCGCAGGAGACTCCGGGACCACAGCAGTGAAGAGGGTCCCAGTGACCCAGAAATTACGAGTCGAAGGAAGTCCATTATTTTACTGTTCGTCATCTCGGGGAATTTCATTCTGTTATGGGCGATGTTTACGTTGTATTCTATATGGATGCGGGTGTTGGGTTTCACAGATCGGAATGTAATACCGCCTATCTTTCTCATGGAACTGGGATTCATGCTCCAGCTCCTGAGTTGCTGCACAAACACTTGTATTTATGCTGTGACCCAGACTAAATTCAGAGAGCAGTTGAAGAATTTGTTTAAATATCCCTTTTCTCTAATTGTTAAAACCATTAAATGATGAGAAGAACGGAAGAATTCCCAGCATCAGAACTCAATCCTCTTTCATATTCTGTCCGACCCGCTCCGCCCCCGGGGTCTGTGCTATAGAGATATTGGGGTCAATCGGCTATGACACTGAACCAGTCCAAAATGCGATCATCGGTTCCCAATTTGAATGGAGGTTTGGGGACGATCACAACCTCTGAGCTCCCTGCAGTGCTTCTTGAATGGGGCCGGGAATTTCACTACTGCTTCCTGTCGAGACATTGTGGGACTGGCCAATCGTTGGAAGATGCTTTAAATTATTGATATAAATTGTCTATTAAACGTTCAGTAACATGACGGAAGACTCCTTTGAATATTTGCAAACTTAATTGGACAACAAGTGAACATTTACACAGTCAAGAAACACCCGGTAAACATTAACAGACTCAAGTAAATACGTTGTAATCATCAACAGTCGCACAGAATGGCTCTTTCGGTATTAACCTTCTCACAGGAACAACCTGTAAACATTAACATTCACATAAAACACCTGTCAACATGAACAGTCTCACAGAAACACCCTGTAAACATTAACCGATTCACAGAAACAGGTTGTAAATAATAACATACGCACAGAAAGACACTGTAAATATTAAGAGAATCATAGAAACACTGTAAACTTTAACAGACTCACAAAAATACACTGTAAACATTAACAGACTGTCAGAAACATTGTAAACATTAACAGATTCAAGGAAACACCCTGTAAACATTGAAAAGTCTCACAGATACACGCATCAAGCCCTGAAATACTGACATCTTTCCATGCTAATACATTGCCAGTCACTTCCTGTCAGCAAGGAATCACTCCCTGAGACCCCAGGATGAGTTAATAAAAGAACATAAGCATCCTGTAAATATTACAGTTGATGAACAGACACCCTGTACCAACCACAACACTGCCAGAGAATTCCAGTAAACAATAACATACTGCCAATGATTCATGAATATTAACACACCGATAGATTACAGAGCTTAATATTAACACTCTCACTGAGACACTCTGTACTTCATCGCCCCCGCCAGAGACACCATGTGACCTGTAAAAGACTCCCACTGATCTCAGGAATATTAACACCCTGACAGAGATATAGGTGAATATTAACAACAATAACTCGCATTTATACAGCGCCTTTAACGTAGTGAAACATCCCAGGGCGTTTCACAGGACCGATTATCAAACAAAATTTGAGACCGAGCCGCCGAAGGAAATATGAGGACAAGTGACCAAAAACATTGGTAAAGAGGGAGGTTTTAAGGAGCGTTTTAAAGGGGGAATGGAAGGCAGAGAGACAAAGAGGTTTTGCGACGGCACTTCAGAGGTCAGGCAGCTGAAGGCATGGCCGCCAATGGTGGGGCGATGAAAATCGGGGAAAGGCAAGAGGCCAGAATTGGAGGGGCGCAGAGATCTCGAAGGGTTGTCGGGCTGGTAGAAGTTTCAGAGATAAGGTGGGGCGAGGCCGTAAATGGATTTGAAGACAAAGATGAAAATTTTAAAATCGAGGCGTTGCTGGACCGGGAGCCAATGAAGATCAGCGAACACAGAGGGGTGATGGGAGCACGGGACTTGATTGGAGTGGGAATTCCGGCAGCAGAGTTTTGGGTGAGCTCAAGTTTGCAGAGGGTTCAAGGTTGGAGGCGGGCCGGGAGAGCATTGAAGTAGTTGAGTCTGGAGGTAACAAAGGCATGGATGAGGGTTTCAGCAGCAGATGAGCTGAGGCAAAGGGTGGAGACGGGCGATGTTACAGAGTCGGAAGTAGGCGGTCTTGGTGATGGAGAGGATATGGGGTCAGAAGTTCATCTCAGATTCAAATTGGGCGATAAGGTTGTGAACGGTTTGATTCAGCCTCACACATTGGCCAGGGAGAGGGATGGAGTCACTGTCTAGGGAATGGATTTAGTGGCAGGGACCGAAGACAATGGCTTCGGTATTCCCGACGTTTAATCGGAGGAAATTTCTGTTCAACTAATGCTGGATGACGGAGAAGCAGCCGAACAAATCAGAGGCAGTGGAGGGGTCGGGAGAGATGGTGGGCATGTGGAGCTGGGTCTTGTCAGCAGCCTGAACTGGTTCCTCCCGTACTGAGCAGGAATACTATTGCAACAACAGGTCTACGTGGTGTGAAACTAACCTTTCTCACGACGGTCTGATCGGAGTTAACGTTCAATATTAGCGTGTGAACAATCCAGCGCTGGGTGAATTGTCCCTCATAATGATAGGAACAGCCAACATCGAAGGATCAAAAAGCGACATCCCGATGAGCGCTTGATCGCCACAGGCCGTCTGGAACCTGACGTTGTGTTTTCGGATGATCTCGGCGAGTCGCAGCATGTCGAGGATAAATAGGCGGGGGCCAAGGGGAGAGCAATGGGGGATTGCGGGTGTAAATGTGCGGGAGCGGGAATAGAAGCAATTGCAGTTGATTCTCTGACGATGACTGGAAAGGTGGGAATGGACCAGGCGATGGCATTCCGTCCTCGGCAAAGAGTGAGGGGAAAGACCGTACCAAAGTGAGAGGGAAAGGGAGACACACAGTGCAAGAAGTGGTGAGAAATAGAGCGGGATAGATGAGAGAGTCAGAGAGACAGAGGGGGAGAGAATTAAACAGAAACAGAGTAAAGGTGTGACACAAACTCAGACAGAGCACGAGAGAAAATGAGCATCGCACACTGGTCCAGAATTAAAATATAGAATTGCAAATAAGACAAGGTTCAATCGGCCCCCTGAACCCTCTATTTAAACCTCCTTTTTATACCAATTTTATCCCCCCTTATTAAATCCACTTTAATTTATCATTTGAAACTTCATTAAACCCCTTTTAATCCCTTTTAAACCTCATTTTTAAACCCTACTATTTAAGTCATTTTGGCCCCTTTTTAAACCCATTTTTTGGAGAGACTGTCTTTCTCCAAACTCTCCGACTGTGGTTCCTTTTGAAACCCATCTCTTTCTCACCGCGCTCACAGTCTCTCTCCTAACCCCTTTTAAACCCTTTACCGCCCGTTTAACTATTTAACCTCCTTAAACCGCTTACAACTGTCCTTTTTAAACCTTTTAACCTCTTGAACCACTTTTTTTCCTCGAACCCCCTTTTAAAAGTTTAACCCCCTTTTTAACCTTTTAACTTATTTAGCCCTCTTTTTAACCTCTTTAATACCATTTCAACCAGTAACTTATTTAACCCCGTTTAACCCTCTTTTTAATCCACTTTATAACATTAGTCTCCTTTTAAACCCTTTTGAAGCTCTTCAACATTGTTCTTAATCCCCTCCTGTGAGAGAAGCAAAGCGACCCCCAGACATTGAGAACAATGGAGGTCTGCAGAAAGGGAGAGGGGACAGGGGCTCTGGCCTCGGTGCGACTCACAGGAAGTGACCTCGCCGCGTAAGACAATGATGACCCAACATGGCCGCCTCCAACGCTGCTGCCACGCCCACTCCGCATCCGACATTTTGTCCTTTCCCAGAAGTGAGCTCGCCACGTCGATGCCAGCTCAACGTATCCACCGCTGGGATGATCCGGATATAATCTTGATGATGGACATTGAAATTCCCCCATCCAGAGTACATTCTGTGCTCTTTCGACTCTCAGCGATTCCAACAAATGATGTTCAACATGAATGAGTACTGATTCATCAGCTGAGGGAGGACGATAATGGTCATAATCCGTGAGAGGTTTGAGCTGAAGAAATGACACATCATGGGGTCTGTCGGCAATGTTGAGTAATCACAAGGCCACTCCCCTTTTCAAGTAGATATCCAATTCCCTTTTAACAGTAACTATTGAATCTGCTTTCACCTCCCTTTTAGGCAGTGAATTCCAGTTCATAACAACTGGATGCGTAAAGAAATTGCTCCTCATCTGTCTTCCGGTTCTTTTGCCAATTATCTTCAATCTGTGTACTCTGGATATCGACCCTCCTGCCAGTGGAAACTGTTCATTTTTTTCTCTGTCAAACCCTCTCTTAATTTTGAACACCTCGATTAATTTTCGCCTTAACCTTCTCTGTTCTCAGGAGAACCATCCCAGCTTCTCTAGTCTCTCCACATAACTGTAGTCCCTCATCCCTGGAACCATTCTAGTAATTCTCTCCTGCTTCATCTCCAATGCCTTGACATCCTTCTGAAAGTGTGATACTCAGAATTGTACACAATACCACAGCCGAGACCTAACCAGTGATTTGTAAAGGTTTAGTATAACTTCCTTGCTTTAGTACTGTCTGCCTCTCTTTCAAGCCGAGGAACCCACATTATTTTTAAAAGCCTTCTCAACTTGTCTTGAGACCGACAAAGATTTCTATATGTTAACCCTCTGGTCGCTCTATTCCTGCACCCACTTAAAAATTGTACCAATTTTTTTACATTGCCTCGCCTGTTTCTCCCTTCAAAAATGGAACACTTCTCACTTCAATGATAGCTGCGTGAACTTATAACTATTTACAGGATGTTTCTCTGTGTTTGTCCATATCCATATGACAGTTGTGTGAATCTATAAATAGTGATAGGTTGTTTCTCTCGGTATGTTTATATCTATATGTTAGTGGTCTGAATCTATAAATAGTGACAGGTTGTTTCTCTCGGCATGTTTATATCTATATGTTAGTTGTGTGAATCTATAAATAGTGACAGGTTGTTTCTCTCACTGTGTTGATACCTATAGGAGAGCTGTGTGAGTTTATACATATTTACAGGGTGTTTCTATGAGACTGTTAAAGTTTACAGTTTTATTCTGCGAGAATGCGAAAGTTTGCAATGGGTTTCATGGAGTGTTCCGATGTTTCCACGCTAATTATTTCATTTGTTAATATTTTATACGTTTTCCTTTGATTCCTTGGTGTCAATCCTTTGCTTCTTTTATTTTTCCACCCCCTCTGTAAACACCATGATATGTTTGTCTGGGTAAGGTCACTCTTTGGAAACATGTTGTTGTTGTCTTGTTCTAGTTTAAGGCCTGAGTTGGGAGCAGCTCATCGTTCCATCGCCGGGATCTGTGCTTGGTAAGATTCTGCAATTTCGGAAGAGTTGTTTATCGTGAAATGTGTACCCTGATATCTTGGGATGGATTAAAACAGAGAACCAGTTTCTGCGATCCAGATATTTTCCCGCTGTCATTCCTTGCTTTTTTTCTATCAATATCTCGTATTTCTTCCTCCGCTTCAGCTCAACACAGGAGGAGGAACTCGGTTCTTTCCGTTTTTTCCTCGGTATTTTATGGGCAGTTGAAATATTTCGCATTCGCTTACCATCAATTTAAAAATGTGTATTATATGTTAAGCTAGATTCTGTTGTAGAAAAGTATTACGGTGACAACAAGTCTGTTTGTTAAATGCCTGTGATTAATGCTCCCTGCTTTAAATAAGGAGCTCCCTTCGCTGTGTGAACTCATACAGTCAGTTCATTGCTTTCGCATAAAAGCCATCAGTCACTCTCACAGAATTACAATCATGGATTCGCAGATCGATTTTCCATACCTTTTTCGAACAAATATTTAAAGTATTTCAGGATATACAGAAGATTTACAATCCCCTCCTCGCTGCTGCTGGTGTTCATCGTCAGATTCTACGTCCAGTTATTCATTCTATAAACCATGTTTAACTCTAATATTATTCTTCCTGTTTACCATCAGTTTTAATGGAATTCTGTGCTTTAACTTTTTGTGTCTTTGTTAATGCATTGATTGATAAATAAAAATACTTGCTTATCTTTGCTGCTATTGGTGTGGCTGGTAAATCTCTATATCCAGTTAATAATTCTGTAAATCCTGCTTAAATGTGTTTCTCTTCTTGTCATTTCCCAAACTATCCAGGCTTCTGTCGGCTATTGATTCTGTATGTGGTACGGTGTTAACAAGATTCAAATATTCTCTATCAAACTCCAGCAATGATATTAGACGAGTCTATTTATTGAACAACTTTCAGTCTACTATCCACGCTGAACATGTCTCACAGATCAAACGAATGTGCTCATGGTTTAGGACACTTTGCACGTTCTGCTTCCTGTCATTACTGACAGAGTCACAGGACAAATCCTGGCCCATCACAAACACGCCTTTAAATGTCTGAAACTTTCCGCGAATGGTTCAGTTCCAGTCATAATATCAAAGAAGGTACAGCACCGGAAGTGGACATTCGGCCCATCGTGCCTCGCTGGATCTTCAAAAGAGCTATCAAAATATGACCATTCCACTGCTCTTTGCCCACAGCCCTGTGTTTTTGCCCTTCAAGTGTTTATCTAATGCCCTTTTGAAAGTTACTGTTGAATTGCCTTCCTCCATCCTTTCATGCTGTCAATCCCAGATCATCACAACTCGCTGGGTGAAAAAATATTTCCTCATGTCGCCACTGGCTGCTCTGCCGATCACCTTATACCTGTGTCCTATGGTTACCGGCCCTTTTTCCACTGGAAACACTTTGTCCTTATTGATTCTTTCAAAACCGTTCATGATTTTGAACAGTCAGTGTCTCCTTTCCTAACATCTCCAGTTCTGTATTAGTGCCGCAGTTTCTGCCGGTTAGAATAGGATTACAAGTACAATTTATATTCTCACAAAATGTTCAATTAGTTACATTGCAATATATTAATTTTCCATCTTTGTTTTGAAATTACAGTTGAATCCTCCGCCTGTCTGGCACAGTTGAGTGAATCTCTCATTGAGTCCCAGAGTGTCCCTTTATTGTCTTCTGATGTACTTTAGGATCAGCGATCTCAGCTGATGGGAACGGACGTACTGATGATAGGAAAACACGTTGGGATTTCCTCGTCTGTGTTTTCTCTGCACCATTGTTGAAAAACGTACCAGGATAAACCTCTCCCATTTGTATTCGGATACTTTACAAAATCAATCGCCGACCACTTTGGCTAGTGGATAATTCGTCTGATTTCGATACGAATCAATGCATTTAGTGGAACATTTCATGGTCAATGATATTAGACTATTAGAAGTCAAAGCCCATTGTATTCATGTTATTGTGATGTTATTTGGAAAGATTTCCTTTCAGTGAGCTGAAATTTGTGTATTTCCACAAAAATGGAGAAAACTCAATCTTCAAAACAATTTTTTACAGACTAGTTATCTTTACAACTGCACTGCACTTATATTCATCATCTTAATATTTACACGAGTGCATTTTAAACACAATTACCTGTAATTATTGCATGCCAATGTTGCATTTTATGCAGTTTACTGTTCCATTAATTTCAGTTCTCAATATGCATTAATATTCTAACCAGAAGCAGGAATCCAAGTGGCATTTCCAATTATCTCATGCAGGACACAGAAGCGAACCGCATCGCTCCAAATGTTGACACAATACTCCTCCTCCGTTTGCAGTTCCGACAATGCAGCACACCCGCAGTGCTGCACTGAAGTGTCAGCCTCGATTATATGCTCGAATCTCTGGATTACGGTTCGATACAATGACCGTCTGGCTCAGAATCGAGAATTCAACCGCTTAGTCAAGGCTGACAGTATAAAGGAACAAATGTTAAATTGAGCGAACGGGAGAACAGGGCAATAGATGGCGGATTGGGAGAAACACACCGCGGAGATTTGCTGGTTAAAGTAACCTGTAATACCAAATGATCCCACCTGTATTTATAAAGAAAGGGGTTTTTGAAGATTATGATACTGAACAGGAAATGACCCGCCTGAAAGTGGAACTGGCCCAATTGAATCGGCTGGAATGAAGGCAAATTCAACGGGACCAGCTGTGGGGCAGGCTGAATACCAGATCGATAAAGAACAGGTTAAAGGCCGAATGGGTCACATCACTGACAGAGGTTCCAGGGGTAAACAGGGAGGTTGTCACAACATGAGATAAAAGAAAGGGTTTTAAAATCTGGGGTGGTATTTTCAGGAGATAAATGTGCACACAGATTGGCAAAAGTCAAATAAGACATGAGTGAGGTACAATTTTCCAAATTGGAAACAATTGGGTATTGCAAGCCAAGAAATTCGTGAATAAACAGAGAGGTCTGAGCTAATAACATGTTAAAATGGTCAATGTTACTGAGTAACAAAGTGGAACAAAATGTGATTTATGAAAAGAACAGAATGCAAAGGATTTGCTTGGCGACAAAAAAAAGATAAGTGATCAACGGAAAGGAACGCACCAAGCGTTATTCGGAGCATTTAATAAAGGGAGTGTGTGCTTACAGAGTAAAGCATCATCAGAGCTTTGAGACAGGAAGGGGTAACTGAGACTCTCCCACAGGCGCGATGTTGGCAGATCGTCTTTGTGATCTCACGCAGGCGCAGAAGGTTAAGTGGTGTTTTGATTGAGGTTTTTTCCGATTTTGAAAGGAATTGATGTAGTAGATCGAGATAAATATTGTTCGCTGGTGGAGGAGTCTATGACCAGGGGGCATAACCTTAGAATCAGAGTCAGGTCATTCAGTAGAGAAGTTCGGAAAGGGGTGGTGGAAGTGTGGAAATATCTCGCCCAAAAAGCAATAGTTACTCGCTTAATCAATAACTTTAAACCTGAGATCGATAGATTTTGGCAGCAATGAGTACTAAGGGATATGGAGCGAAGGCGGGTAAGTGGAGTTAGGATACAGATCAGCCCTGATCTCATTGAATGGCGGAACAGGCTCGAGGGACTGAATGACCTGCTCCTGTTCCGATGTTACAATGTATAGAACATGCGGTCTTTATCACATATTTCCCAGTGTTGGGTTTGGGAAGCGTCGGGAAGGAGAGCCAACCTGCTGGGACCCGCTAAACCCATCGAGGAGCACAGGGTGGGATATGAGACGGAATAAAGTTCCAATGCCGGGAATTCTGCCGCTATTGTCCTCGTTTAACTAATTTAATTATTAATTTGAGAGGATATTTCACCCCATTCTTCAGCTCCTCTCTGAATTTAGTCTGGGTCACTGCATAAATACACGTGTTTGTGCAGCAGCTCAAAAGCAGGAGCATGTAGCTGGTTTGATCTGCGATAAACATCGGGTCATTGAAACGTGTGCGACAATAACGGTTTGTAATTCGCACTGATAGGAAAAATAAAACATATGTCATCCATAGCAGTATGAAATTGCCGGAAATAGCAAACAGTAAGATGATGGATTTTCTTCGGTTCTCCATCTCCGGATCATTGTGATTCGCATCACTCTTGCTGCCCCTGAGCCTCCTGCGGACTCTACTGGCCACCAAAATGTTTCCTACAGTCAGAGAATTGAGCAGCAATATCAGGAATATTGGGAGCAGTGGAGTCAAACAGCGGTGAATCCATGTAAATGCGACCCATGCAGCTGAAGTATAACAGTCTGGTTTTACAATACAGCCCCAGGGTACGTTCTCCAATATAATGTATGGTTCAAATGCAAAGTACCAGGGGATGTTTTTTGAACAGAACAGCGGGCACAAAGTTCCTATAACCACGGCTGCAGTTTTCTCGGTGCAATATTTAGTCCTCAGCTTCTGGCAACAAATGGTTATAAAACGATCAAAAGTGAAAGCGACTGTTAACCAGACAGAAATGTCTGAGACAGCATGGTTAAGGGCAGTTTGGAAAGAGCACACAGGGGTGAGGAACAGGAAGTTAGTCGGGAAATAATACTCATTAATCCGAAACAATATTACGTCATTGATAATGACCAATAGATCCGCCGCTGCCATGGCCACCAGGTAGCGAGTGACACATTTCGAGAGACCGCACTTTCCTCGGGACAGGATCACAATCGTCATCACGTTAGCTGTGAAAGGGAAAGAAACAGAAACAGTGAATCACACAACAGGTTACAGCAAAAGAGCCAATTTCACAGTATTTTGTGTGAAACATACATCTTATGAGAGTATATGAGAGTGCTGAGTAAATAATAACAAATAAACATTCCCAGTAAAGAGGAAGGAATGAATCGAAGATATTCTCTGTGAATTTACTCGGAACTGCACCCTCTCTGACGCCGTAAGTTCGCCAGAGGAGCAGTGTAAACCCGGCGCAGCACCAAGGATTTTTAATTCCATTGATGAACATTAGCCAAAACAAAGCGAGATAATATGTTATAAATAATTACAATCAGTTGTAAGTCAGAAGGGCAAATGACATAATGGAAAGAAAACGTAAGAATATAGATTGCAAGTAAGTAATAAATTGACAACTATAAATTGGGAGAAAATTATTCAGTGCGGAGCAGTGAAAATGAAGCCAGCTCAAAATGCGGTCAATGCAAAATGGGGACCCCGAAGGGTGATCTCAACTGGCTGGGTTTGGACCCGTGAGCAGGAGAGGGGAGTGGACCAGGTGGTGGTCGGAAATAGTTCGGAGTTGTCAGATTTTATTCTCAGACTGGAGGTCGTGACAACAGATTGCATCAAAATTCTGCTGTCAAACATCATCATACAAGGGACCTTGGCAGGTTTGAACTCGACCAAGTTGCAGCAATTTCGTTTCACAAACCCCAGCTGAACCGTTCACATGGTCAACAGACTTTCCATCGCTGCAAAACCCATGTCTGTCATCGACAACTTCCACAGTCCAACACCATCTGGGGAAACTCCAACAATGTCCGCAAGGGGCAAAGGGTTAGAAATGAGCAGCAACGGACAACTTTATCTTGTTCGATTATGCCTAAAAAACAAATGTACCTTCCAAGTACAGGATGCAACAAGGGACACAATCCGACCTCAAATGGAAGTGATGGCAGCGATCCCGAGATCGAATAATAGACCAGTGCAAGTGACAACAGAGGCTGCAGTTCAACCCGGTCCCCGGATTACAGTACAGACCAGTGCAATTGATAATAGAGTCTCTCGTTCTACCAGGTCCACGGATCGCAGAACAGACCAGTGAAAGTGACAATAGAGGCTGGAGTTCCACCAAGGGTAACAAAGTACCTGCCGAGATTCAACTTCAGAAAGATTGTCTGGGACATTCATACCTCTGAATTGAATCCATCTGTAATATCGCCCCGACAAAAAATCGTTATGAAGAATTTGTCTCCATGGTCTGGAATGAAGTAATTGAGGAAATTGCAGCTGTTTTCGTAAATAGTCTTCAAAATCTCATTATTCATTAATTGTGCTGTTGGATTGGAAAATTACAATGGACTCTCCAATATTTGAGAAGGGTGGGAGATAGAAACTAGACAACGATATACCTGCCGCTCCAAAGTCAGTTGTGGGAAAATTACCAGAATCTGTTAATAGGGACAGAGTGACTGAGCACTTGGACAAATTTGAGCCACGTGCTAGTGAAGAGAAACACAGGGTAATTCGGCACCAACGCGTGGCGAAGGCTCTGGTGTCGGGACTCAGGCTTTCGTTTCCTCAAACAGTGGCACTCCAACGACATAGGTTGGACTAAGAAAGAGGTTCTGCTGAGGGAGTTTGAGCAGCTGTAGACTGAATTATAAAGCAGAACTACAAAGGTGATAATCTCTGGATTATGACATGAGCCAGGAACAAATTGGCACAGAGTAAATCAGATCAGAGAGAAGAATGCGTGGCTCAAAGATTGGTGTGGGAGAAGTGGGTTTAGGTTCCTGGAGCACTGGCACCAATACTGGGGAAAGAGGGAGCTGTTCCGTTAGGACGGGCTTCACCTGAACCAAGCTGGGACCAATGTTCTGGCAAACCGAATAACAAGGGCGGTAGAGAAGGCTTTAAACTAAATAGAGTGGCGGAGGGCTCAGGTGGGATGAAGTTTAGATTAATAAAAAGAAAAGACAAGGAAGTAGTACAGGAAAGCGATGGGGGTAAAGATAAACAGAGTGTGTCAGGAAGGGACAGAGCGTACAAACATAAGAGTGCACTAGCAAATGGGGCCTGGGTAGGAAAGAATGGTAAAAAAGACAAATTTAAAGTTTCTTTATCTGAATGCATGCAGCATTCGTAATAAGATCGAAGAATTGACGGCACAAATAGAAACAAATGGGTATGATCTCGTGGCCATTACAGCGACGTGGTTGCAAGGTGACCAAGTTTGGGAGCTAAATATTCAGGGTTATTTAACATTTAGGAAGGATAGGAAAAAAGGTAAAGGTGGTGGGCAGGCTCTGTTAATAAAGGATGAATTTGGTATAATATTGAGAAATGATCTTCGCTCAGAAGATCAAGGTTTCGAAACAATTTGGGTGGAGGTAAGAAATTACAAGGGAAAGAAATCGCTGGTGTGAGTAGTATATAGGCCCGCTAACAGTAGCTACACTGCAGGGCACAATACTAATCAGGAACTAAGGGGGGCTTCTAAAAAAATGTAATGCAAAAATCATGGGCGATTTCATGTTTCACATAGATTGGACAAATCAAATTGGCAAAATAGCCCTGAGCAGCAGTTGACAGAGTGTATTCGCGACTGGTTCTTAGACCAATACGTCGGGGTACCAATCAGGGAGCAGACCATTTTAGATCTGGCAATGGCTAACGAAACAGGATTAATTAACGATCTCAAAGTGAAAGATCCCTTGGGAAGCAGTGATCACAACATGATAGAATTTCACATCCAGTTTGAGAGCGAGGATCTTGGGTCTTGCTTTCAACTGGTTAAGTTCAATTTTAAATTGTACATTTTTAAGTTTCTGTCAGGCTTCAGCAGAGAGAGCTGCTGTAGTAAGTAAATTGGTTAGCTAGATTAAACTGGTACCTGAAGGTGGGGCAGGGCTGACTCATCTGAGTCACAAACTGTAGAAATACAGGGGCATGTCAGTGCGACAGCAAGGAGTGCGGCAGGACAGAGTGGCTTGCTGAGCGTTTTGTGAGTGTGGGAGTTCGGTGAAGTGGGGGAAGGAGGTGCTGCTTTGCCTTGCTTTTCCTAACTTTTTCCACAGAGCGGCAGTGGACCTGAGCGTTGAAGACTGAGATTAGGGAATAAAAGCAGCAACAGACCTGCAACAAGAGAAAGGAACTGTGCAACGTCACAGGTGAGACAGGAGAGTCCGAGAGGTGAGCACAGTATAAAAGGAGAGACCGAAAGCGGAAGGAGAGTCTGAGAGTCTAAGGCAAGTCATGGCAGCACAGCTCGCACTCGTGATATGCTCCACCTGCACTATGTGGGAAGTCATGGACACTACCAGTGTCCCTGGCGACCATGTGTGCAGGAAGTGTGTCCAGCTGCAGCTACTGGCTAACCGTATTTCGGAGCTGGAGCTGCGGGTGGGTTCACTGTAGAGCATCCGCGATGCTGAAACTATCGTGGATAGCACGTACAGTGAGGTGGTCACACCGCAGTTAAAGATTTCACAGGCAGAAAGGCAATGGATGACCACCAGGCAGAGTAAAAGGACTTGGCAGGTAGAGCAGCAGTCCTCTGGGGCCATCTCCCTCTCAAATAGATATTCTGCTTTGGATACTGTTGGGGGAGATGGCTTATCAGGGGAAAGCAGCAAGAGCCAAGTTCGGGGCACCACGGGTGGCTCTGCTGCACAGGAGGGGAGGAAGAAGTGTGGCAGGGCTATAGTGATAGGGGATTCAATTGTAAGGGCAACAGAGAGGCGTTTCTGCGGCCGGAAACGTGATTCCAGGAAGGTATGTTGCCTCCCTGGGTCTCGGGTCAAGGATGTCACGGAGCGGCTGCAGGGCATTCTGGAGGGGGAGGGTGAACAGCCAATAGTCGTGGTCCATATTGGTACGAACGACATAGGTAAATAAAGGGATGAGGTTCTGCAAGGTGAATTTAATGAGTTAGGAGATAAATTAAAAGCAGGACTTCAAAGGGAACGATCTCAGGATTACTACCAGTGCCACGTGCTAGTGAGTATAGGAACAGGAGAATAGACAGGATGAATGCGTGGCTGCAGGGATGGTGTAGGAGGGAGGCATTTAGATTCATGGGGCATTTGGTCCGGTTCTGGCGAAGTTGGGACCTGTACAAACGGGACGGATGAACCCAAGCAGGAACGGGACCAATATCCTCGCGGGGGTGTTTGTGGTGCTGTTGGGGAAGGTTTAAACTCGAGTGGCAGGGGGATGGGAACCTGAGCGGGGAGTCAGAAGGGAATAAAGTTGAGAGCAGCAAGAGAGGGGAAGATCCAGGGGAAATTTACAATACAAATAGTACAAACAGTTGTTCAAGAACAAGTGAAAGGGAAAAGCGTAGAGCAGCAGAAAGAAAGTGTACTTGTGGCACGACAGATAAAATAAGAACTAGAAGGCGTAAGGCAGCAAAGCTGAAGGTCAGGCTAGGGTGTGTGGCCCAACTAAGAGTTCTATTTACAAATGCACGGAGTATAAGGAATAAATTAAATGAACTACAGGTTCAAATTCAAATTGGAGGGTATGACATGATAGATATTACTGAGACTTGGCTGCAGGATGGTCAGGATTGGGACTAATTATACCAGGTTATAAGGTCTACATGAGAGATAGGGTAAATGGATGATGGGGAGGAGTAGCCTTAATGATTAGAGATGAAATCACTTCAATTATAAAGGTGGATATAACGACAGGTAAGCAGCCAACATAGACCTTATGGGTTGAATGGAGAAATAGGATAGGATCAAAGACTATAGTTGCAGTTGTACACAGGGGCCCTGGCAGCAGCTCTGAAGTGCTAGATTGTATAAATGCAGAGATTCGACAAGCGTGTAAGAAAGGCATAGTGGTCTTAATGGGGGACTTCAACCTTCACATAGATTGGGAAAAGCAGACTAGCAACTGTCAGAAAGGTAGTGAATTTCTTGAGAGTGTCCGGGATAGTTTTCAACAGCAGTATGTCCTAAAGGCAACAAGGGGGCAAGCCATACTCGATTTAGTAATGAGTAATGAACCAGATTTAGTTAACGGCTTAACTGTGCGTGAACATCTATCCAATAGTGATCATGACATGATCGAGTTCAATGTAGTGTTTGAAAGGGAAAAAGTGAGTCAGCTGCTCAGATTCTTGACTTGGGCAAGGCCGACTTCAATCGGATGAGACAGAGACTTTTCACAGTAAACTGGGCAAATCTGTTCATGGGTAAAACGTCTGATGATCAGTGGGAAATGTTTAAAGAAACATTTAACGTGATACAGAATTGGTTTATACGCCTGAGGTGAAAGAACTCTACTTGCCAAAAAAAACCAGCCATGGACAACAAAAGAGGTAAGGGACAGTATAAGGCATAAGGAAAGTTCATACAAAAAGACATAAAATGGTACAGATCCTGGCGAATGGGACAGATACCAAGATCAACAAAGGGTCACAAAGCAGATAGTAAGGGCTGCAAAAAGAAAGTATGACATGAAACTTGCAAGGCATATCAAAAGCAAGACGAAGAACGTTAATAGTTATATTAGGAATAAGAGGGTGGTCAGGAGCAGTGTTGGCCCCTTGAAAACTGAAAGTGGGGATATTGTCATTGACAATGGGGAAATGGCGGGCATGTTGAACAATTACTTTGCGTCGATATTCACAGTTGAAAAAGAGGATAGCCTGCCGGAAATCCCAAGAAAACTGATATTGAATCGGGGACAGGAACTCGATAAAATTAACATAAGTAAAGCAACAATAATGAAGAAAATAAAAACACTAGAGAGTGACATTATGACAAGTGGAGTCCCGCAGGCATCTGCCTTGTGGCCTTAATTATTCACAATATTTATTAACGACTGAGATGAAGGCATAGAAAGTCTCATATCTAAATTTGCCGATGACACAAAGATTGGTGGCATTGTAATCAGTGTAGATGAAAACATAAAATTACAAAGTGATATTGATAGATTAGGTGAATGGGCAAAACTGTGGCAAATGGAATTCAGTGCAGACAAATGCGAGGTCATCCACTTTGAATCAAAAAAGGATAGAACAGGGTACTTTCTAAATGGTAAAAAGTGAAAAAAACAGTGGATGTCCAAAGGGACTTCGGGGTTCAGGGACATAGATCATTGAAGTGACATGAACAGGTGCAGAAAATAATCAAGAAGCCAAATGGAATGTTGGCCTTTATATCTAGAGGACTAGAGTACAAGGGGGCAGAAGTTATGCTGCAGCTATAAAAAAAACCCTGGTTAGACCGCATCTGGAGTACTGTGAGCAGTTCTGGAACCGCACCTTCGGTAGGACATATTGGCCTTGGAGGGAGTGCAGCGTAGGTTTACTAGAATGATACCCGGACTTCAAGGGTTAAGTTACGAGGAGGGATGACACAAATTTGGGTTGTATTCTCCAGAGTTTCAAAGGTTAAGGGGTGATCTGATCGAAGTTTATAAGATATTAAGGGGAACGGATAGGGTGGATAGAGAGAAACTATTTCCGCTGGTTGGGGATTTTAGGAGTCGGGAGCACTGTCTATAAATTAGAGTCAGACCTTTCAGGAGCGAGATTAGAAAACATTTCTGCACAGAAAGTCTTGTAGAAGTTTGGAACTCACTTTCGAAAACGGCAATTGATACTATCTCAATTGCTAAATTTAAATCTGATATAGATAGCTTTTTGTCAAACAAATGTATTTAGGGATATGGGCCAAAGGCAGGTATATGGTGTTCGATCACAGATCAGCCATGATCTTATCAAATGGCGGAGCAGGCACGAGGGGCTGAATGGACTACTCGTGTTCCGATGTTCCGATGTTCCTATGTCTGAAACTATTGTATTGAACTTAAAGAAGGGCAATTATAAAGGAATGAGGGCGGAATTGGCTGAAGTGGATTGGTTAAATAGATTTGATGGTAGGATGGTGGAAAAGCAGTGGCAAACATTTAAAAAAGATACTTTGTGACTCGCAACAAAAATATATCCCTGTTAGGACGAAAGACTCCACAAAAATGGTGAACCAACCAAGGCTAATGAAGGAAGTTATAGATGGTATCAGTTTAAAAGAAAAAGCATACAGCATGTCAAAGATTACTGGTAAGCCAGAAGATTGGGAAAACTTTAAAAACCAGCAAAGGATGACTAAAGGAATAATAAAGAGGGAGAAAATAAATTATGAGAGTAAACTATCAAGACATAAAAACTGACAGTAAAAGCTTCCACAAGTAAATAAAAAGGAAGAGGGTAGCTAAAGCAAACATTGGTCCCTTCGAGGATGAGACTGGCGAAGAAATAATGGAAAACAAGCAAATGGCAGAGGAATTGAACAGAAATGTTGGATCTGTTTTCACAGTAGAAGATACTAATATTATAACAATAGTAGTTGAAAATCAAGGGGCAAAGGAGAGGGAGGAACTGAAAACAATCACTATCACTAGAGAAGAAGTATTACCTAAACTAATTGGTCTAAAGGCTGACAAGTCCGCTAGACTTGATGGCTTGTATCCGAGGATGTTAAAGGAAGTGGCTACAGAGATAGTGGATGCATTGGTTGTAATCTTCCAGAATTCAGGAGATTCTGGAAAGGTCCCAGCGGATTGGAAAACCGCAAACGTAACACCCCTATTCAAGAAGGAAGTGAGAAAGAAAATGGTAACGAAAGACCAGTTAGCCTTACATCTGCAATTGAGAAAATGCTAGAATCCATAATTGAGGAAGTAGTAGCAGGACTTTTGGAGACTCATAATACAATCAAGAAGAGTCAACATGGTTTTATGAAGGGGAAATCGTGCCTGACAAATTTATTAGAGTTCCTAGAGGAAGTAACGGGCAGGGTGGATAAAGGGCAAGCAATGGATGCAGTGTATTTGGATTTCCAAAAGGCATTCGATAAGGTGCGATATAAAAGATTGCTGCACAAGATAAGAGCTCATGGTGTTGGAGGTAATATATTGGCATCGATAGAGGATTGGCTAACTAACAGAAAACAAAGAGTCGGGATCAAAAGGGTCATTTTGAAAATGTCAATCTGTACCTTTTGGGGTGCCGCAGGGCTCAGTGCTGGGGCCTTAACTATTTGCAAAATATATCAATGACTTGGATGAAGGAACAGAGTGTCTTGTAGGGAAATTTGCTGATGATACAAAGATAGGTGGAAAATCAAGTTGCGATGAGAACACAAAGTGTCTGCAAAGGGATATTGACAGGTTAAGTGAATGGGCAAAAAATTGGCAGATGGAATATAATGTCGGAAAACGTGAAGTCATCCACTTTGGGAGGAAAAGTCAAATAGCAAAATATTATTTGAATGGAGAAATCCTACAAAATGCTGCGCTACAGAGGGTTCTGTGTGTCCTCGCCCATGAAACAGAAAAAATCAACATACACGTGCAGCAGGTAATCCGGAAGGCAAACGGAATATTGGCCTTTATTTCGAGGGGGATGGAGTGTAAAAGCAGGGAGATCATGCTACAACTGTACAGGGTGCTGGTGAGATAACACCTGGAGTAGTGCGAACAGTTCTGGTGCCCTTATTTAAGGAAGGACATACTTACATTGGAGGCAGTTCAGAGAAGGTTCACTCGGTTGATTCGGGATATGGAAGGGTTGTCCTATGAGGAAAGATTGAACAGGTGGGGTGTGAACTCATTAGGGTTTAGAAGAATGAGAGGAGATCTTATTGAAACCTACAAGTTTCTGAGGGGACTCGAAAGGGTAGATGCTGAGAGGATGTTACCCCTCATGGGGGAATCTAAAACTAGGGGGCATAGTCTCAGAATAAGGGGTCGCCCGTTTAAGACGGAAATGAGCAGTGATTTCTTCTCCCCGAGGGTCGTGAATCTTTGGAATTTTTTACCCCAAAAAGCTGTGAAGGCCGAGTCATTGAACCTATTCAAGGCTGAGTGAGACAAATTTTTGATCAGCAAGGGATTCAAAGGATATGGACAATAGGCAGGAAAGTGGAGTTGAGGTAAAAATCAGATCAGCCATGATCTGATATAATGGCGGAGCATGGTCGAGGGGACGAATGGCCTACTCCTGATCCTATCTCTTATGGTCTTATGGTCTTGTGGTCTTTTGCAATAGGGGGAGCCTTTACAAACCGGATGGCCTCTACCTGTACAACGGTGGTGGGAGGTGGTTGGGGTGAGAGGTGTTGGCAGGCAAGATAGCTGGAATGATGGGGGAGGGTTTAACCTGGATGCGGGGGTGTTTGCGGTCAGTGTAAGAGAACACCAGTTAAATTGGAGCAACTTTTATGTGTACCAGTGAAAACACAAATCAAAGCTTAATGAGTCTAATTCCAATAGTGGGAGGTCAACAAACTAAAATTATTGATAAAGTAAATGGGAAAGACAAAAATCAGAAAGCTAAAAAAGCTGCGCTTGCATTAATAGAAGAAGTCTGATAACTAAGATGGGTGATCTGGAAGGTATTGCAGCGGTTCATAGATTGGACATTAGTTTCATTACAGAGACATGGTGGAATGATTCCAATCAATGGTATACCTATCTGGTAGGGTATAAATTGTTTAGAGTAGACCGTGTCAAGAGAGAGGGCGATGGTGTTGCAGCATATGTAAACTCCAGTATTGAGGCACAAGTCAGAGAGGATATATAAAAGGAAAGTGCTCCTCTACTTTTCCGAGTTGCTCACCATTTAGAATATCCCCCGATTTATCTTTCTTAGTTCCAACATGGATGACCTCACACTTGCCCACATTAATCTCCACCTGCCATAATTTTGCAGCGCGTTTCCCGCCTAATATCCTTCTCTGCTCAACCGACAAGTTCTGTGAGCGGAGCGTCGGTGGAATAGCGCCACCCGGTGGGAGGGTATCTAACTGATCACCAAGCCAGTTGAATCGCAGAATGTCCGTGCCGTGGACAAGGTGAAACCCGAACTCAGGCCAGCCAAGATTACTTTAAAACTTGCTCAATTACGGAGCTGTAGTTGTCGAACTTTCAGCTGCTTACCTCACAGTGAAACGTCGTGTAATTATTTTGAAACTGGTAAGAATATTGATAAATATGAGGCGGTCGTAATGGATGGTCAGAAAGTTCGGTGGCATATTCAATGTAATGGATTGTCCTCGGTCTCAGTGCGAGCACCCCATACCAATCAATGTGTACACACATGGCCGCCTGAATTGCCTGAGATGCAAAGATGTAGATGAAAGATCCAGTTCAGTCCTCTCCACTGATCAACTTGAGCAGTTTTTATTGATTTACTCGGGGAGAGAATTCCAAAGATCCACTGCCCTCTGAATGAAGAAATTCCTCCTCATTTCAGTCATAAATGGCCGTCCGCTTATTCTGTAAGTATGCCCCCTAGTTCTAGGCTGTCTAGCCAGGAGAATCAACTTCTCAGCATCTACCCTGTCAAGCGCCCTCAGAATATTATGTGTTTCAATGAGATCACCTCTCATGCTTCTAATCTACAGAGAGTACAGCCCCATTCAACTCAATCTCTCCTCAGCGGAACATCTCTCATCGCAGGAATCAATGAAGTGAAAATTCTGGCACCGCCTTCAAGAATATCCTTCCTCAGCTATGGAGACCAAAACTGTACACATTGCTCCAGGTGAAGTCTCACTAAAGCCCTGCACAACTTCAGTAAGATTTCCTTACTCTTGTAATCCAACCCCCTTGCAATAAAGGCCAACATGCTTATTGTTTGCTGGACCAACATGTTTATTTTCGAGTTCCTTGTACGAGGACATCCAAATCTCTGTGAACACCAACATCTAATAAATTCTCATCATTTAAAAAATAATCTGTTTTTCTATTCTTCCTACCAAAGTGAGTATCCTCACATTTCCCTCCATTGTACTCCTTCTAACACCTTCTTTCCCACTCACTTAACCGGTGTATATCCCATTGCAGACTTTTTGTATTCTCCTCACAGCTTACATTCCCAACTAGCTTTGCATCATCAGCAGACTTGGATACATTACACTCGGCCCCTTCATCTGAGTCATTAATAGAGATTGTAAATAGCTGAGGCCCAAACACCGACCTTTCGACACCCCACCAGTTACAGCCTGCCAACCTGTAAATATCCCGTTCATCTCTGCACTCTGTTTTCTGTCCGTTAAGCAATCCTCTATCCATCGAAACACAAACATAGAAACATAGAAAATAGGAGCAAGAGTAGGCCATTCGGCCCTTCGGGCCTGCTCCGCCATTCAAAATGATCATGGCTGATCGTCTAACTCAGTACCCTGCTCCCGCATTTTCCCCATATCCCGTGATCCCTTTAGCATGAAGAAATATACCGATCTCCTTCTTGAATACATCTAATAACTTAGTCTCCACTGCCTTCTGTGGTAGAGAATTCCACAGGTTCACCACACTCTGAGTGAAGCAATTTCACGTCATCCCGGTTCTAAGTGGCATACCCCGTATACTGAGACTGTGACCCCTGGTTCTGGACTCCCCAGCCATCGGGAACATCCTCCCTACATCTAGTCTGTCTAGTTCTGTTAGAATTTCATATGTTTCGATGATATCACCTCTCATTATTCTAAACTCTAGTGAATATAGGCCTAGTCGACCCAATCTCTCCTCATACGTCAGTCCTGCCATCCCAGGAATCAGTCTGGTAAACCTTCGTTGCACTCCCTCCATGGCAAGGACATCCGTCCTCAGATAAGGAGACCAAAACTGCACACAATACTCCAGATGTGGTCTCACCAACTCCATGTATAACAGCAGTAAGACATCCCTGCTCCTGGACTCGAATCCTCCTCCTCCCACCAGTGTTTTCTACTCCTTGTTAAATCTTTCTTCCACCCAAACTGATTCTACTTCCTGTTCTTCTGAACCAAGATCCATTCTCTCCACTGTCCTCATGTCATCCTTTATTATCAGATCGACACCCCTTCATTTGCTGCTCTGCTTTCGGAACGTCAAGTTCCATGGAATATTTCATTCCGAACCTTGGTCACCTTGAATCATGTTTCTCCAATGGCGATTAGGTCAAACCATGTTATCTCTATTTTTGCAACTAATTCGTCTCTCTTATTAAGAAGCTCCGTGCATTCAGATAAAGAGCCTTTAATTTTAACTTTTTATCATTTCCTAAACTTTGAACTTATTTTTTGATGCGTTAATGGAACAGCTCCCTCTTTCGATCGTACAGTTGCCAATGTTCAATGAATTGAAACCCTTGTCTCCCACATCACTCTTTGAGCCACGCATTTAACTCTTTGACCTGTTTGTCCCTATTCCAATCTGCACGTGGCTCAGGTAGTATTACAGAGATTATCACCTTTGAGATTCTGTTTGTTAATTCAAACCCTAACTCCTCAAATTGCCTCAGCAGAACCTCATTCTTCTTTCTACCTGTGTCGTTGGCTCCTACATGGACCACGGCAAATGAATCCTCCCCCTCATGCCCCAAGTTATTCTCCAGCCGCGAGTAGATATCCATAACCTTGGCAAACGGTTGGCAACGCATCCCACGGGAATCTCGGTCGCGGCTGCAGAGAACTGTGTCTATCCCCCTGAATATAATATCCCCGACCACTACAACATTCATTTACTCCCCCGACTTGAATGGCCTCCTGTGCCACAGTGCCGTGGTATCTTTGCCCATCCTACCTGCAATCTTTGCTTTCAACCTTAAAGGTAGCAAGTGCCTTGTACCTGTAGGACAAGGTCAAATGCTGTGGCTCCTCCAACATTACATCCAGGGTCCCCATAACAGCCTGACTCGCAATCACAACCTCCTGTTTTTGACCACTGAACGAATCTAAACTACAACCTAATCTAAGGGGTGTGAATGTCTCCTGGATGAAAGTGTCCAGTTAACTCTACCCTTTCCGGATGCATTGCAGTGTCTGCACCTCGGACTTCAGCTGAACAACTTTGAGCTGAATCGCCTTGAACTGTGGACACTTACCACATATGTGGTTGCCTGGGATCTCTCTGATCTCCACAAACTCCCACATGCTGCTTTTCCATTCACTTAACAGAAATACAGTGTTCATAACCTGACAACAGCCCACTGGCTGAATATTGCTCACATTCTCACTTACAGCCGCATCAACTTGAAACATTCAATGTATTTCGTTGGAGAATAAAAACACATTATAACATCAATTAACATATCACACAAGAAAGATGGAGGAAAGGGAGGTCGTGATATTCTCTGAATTTCTGACACTCACCCGAAATCAGCAAAAGAATCACTTCCGGACAAATACAGCAAATGACCAGACCCGCAAGAGCAGCAGTGACACAGTGAGACCCGGATTTATACGAACAGGAACCGGTTTCTATGATTTACCGGGAACTCGAAGGGTTCCAAGATTAACACAGGAATTAATTTGCACCTCTAAATGTTTCAGTTACTCTGCAAATGGACATACGATGAATGCAACTCTCATTTCAGAAATTATGGCTCATGGTCCTAGATACGGGATATAAGGACATAGGAACAGGAGGAGATCATTCAGCCCTACGAGCCTGTACCTGCATTGAATTAGATCATGGCGGATTTGTAACCGAACTCCATTTACCGACCTTTGCTCCATATCCACTGATATTCTGACCCAACAATGATCTATCCATCTCAGTGCTCATTTCTAGATTTCCAGAATGCTTACTGTGAAAAAAAATGTTACCTTATTTCACTCAAAAATGGCCGAGCTCTAATGTTAAATTTAACCTCTTCTTCAGGACCCCTCCATAGTAAATTGTTTCTCTGCATCTACCTCATCGAATCCCTTTACAATTTTAAATAGCGAGATCAGATCATCCTTCAACCATCTAAACTCACGGAAATTCAACCACGCTCATGCAACCCGGCTTCATAATTGAACCCTGTCAGCCCCGGTATCATTTTGATGAATCTGTGCTGCATCCCCTCCAAGGCCAATATATCCTTCCTGAGATTCTGTGCCCAAATCTAAAAAGAGTGCTCCAGATCGGGTCTGACCAAAGCTCTGTACAACTGAAGTAGCACTTCCACACTTTTCAATTAAACCCCCTGGCGATAAAAGACAACATTGCATTAACATCGACCCCTACTTTCTGTCTCCTATCTCACAACCGACTCATGTCACAATTTAACTCCAATTCTAGACGTTCGCAATTTTGCTAATGTTCTCTTGAGCGAAAACTATCAAAAGCACGGAAATAATTGACATTGTAGCATAACTTGAGAATGTGGAGTTCGGGGTATATAACATTTCACACAGTACTGAAGATATTCTCAGATAAAATTACACCAGCTGACAGCACGTTCAATGATTGTAACAGATTGGAGCTTTTGCTGGACATTACAAGTACATTATGATCCCAATGAAAATATCACAAAAGGAAGGTGGGGGGAAACGCAGATTTGATATTCAATGAAATTTTGACTTTGAGAGAGAAACAGTAACACAAATGCTTCAGAATAAACAACAACTTATCGGACACATAACAAGAACATTGATTTATTTAAACCCTGATTCATAAAGTAAGTAATTGTTCTGAATCAAACATCAAACACCACCTGGAGAACAGGAACACGGCGAACGGATATACAATCAATTAAACTTTATTTGTGTCTGAGAATTGATGGTGACTCTGGGTGCGGAACACCGAGCTACAACTGACCCTGTAAGTTGATATATTCAGAGAAACCCTCATTAATAGAGGCGCGAATTTTCCAGTGGGAGTATTAGGCTGCATTGACATTGAGACTGGTGACAGTCAGAGGGACAGTCAGGCAACTCACTTCACTCGGTTCTTACTGAGCAACATCTTTAAACAGACTTCACAGTTTTATAATCAAACAGCCGAAATATTGATGGTTTATTCCGATCACAGGTGGATGGAGGAAGAGGTGATGAAGGGATATGGGGACAGGGCGGCAAAATGCGATCAGAACAATCTTCTCACTCTAAGGATCTGAGTGATATTAAAGGTGAATTTGTATCGAGCAGCGTTTTGACCGGGCGGACAGACTTGCTAAAAGTGCAGCAGGTGTATCAACCTGCACGTGAGTGATCTAACTGATAAAAGTGTCCGGTTAGTATAAAGGGGCCATAACCCGGCATCTAATCGATGCTATGGGTAAAATACAGGTGGTGGAGGATGAAACGGGTTTCTCAAATCGGGTCAAACCCAGGACAGTTTCATGGAGCGCCGCTCCGCGGTTTCAATCGCTCTATCACTGCATTGGATTCCCAATCTCACCTGTATCGTGACAGAAAGGGGTCTGACATAAACTAGCTGCCTCCCACCGGCAGAGGGCAGCAAAATGCCGGCCCGTTGGTTGAAGAGGTGGCTGATTTCAGGCTGAGAACCGTTCATGGGAGAGGATCAGGGGGAGAATCTGTGTTCGACGTGGAGCACAAACCCACCCTGGGAATGGATTGTGATCACCAGGAATAATATCAACACTTTGGTGGGAAAAGACCGAAAACAGTCTGAAAGTTCTGATTAATGGGATTGAACATATCCCACTTCTGATTGTTCGGATTCACAGTTACATGTCCAGGTTGAGAACGGATATGAACGAGCGTTAGATCAGCGGAAGGAGGGGAGGAGAGGGAGTCTGTTATATGTCCAGTTCTTGAACGTATATTACCGAGTGTTAGATGAGGGGAAGGGGCAGAGGAGAAGAAATCTGTTATATGTCCAGGTATTGAACGGATATTGCCGAGTGTTAGATGAGGGGAAGGAGGAGAGGAGAGGGAGTCTTTTGGGACCACGGGAAATAACTTTAAATCTAAATATATCCACTGTATCACAAACTGCAAGGATTCTCAGTTAAAAATGCATCAATTTGAAACTCATTTGATGATCAAAATAAGCTGCAGCTTTTGATGGAGATGAACAATAACATTATACTGTCAATAGAATGATCAGTCAAGGAACAAGATAGAGCGGGAAATACAGTCACTGAATTTCTGCCTTTGATTTAACTTGGAAAAAACACAGTGAAATAAGGACAGTTACCGAGATAAGAGTCGTAATACGGTTAAATTCTGAATCATACATTTAGGAAATGAATATAATAACTTACCGGGGACTCCAATGGCTGCTATAATCGGATAGTAAATCATTACTGTCTGTATAATTGGCGGCAACACGGTAAATGGATACACGGCGAATGGAACTCTCATTCTGTCAGAGAAGTGATGGTGAATCTTGACGCTGGACACACGGCTCCAACTGACTCTGTGAGATGAGAGATTAAGAGAAAATCATTATTTATAATCGAGGGAAACATCCAGTGGGATCAGGGAACAGCAGCATTGACATTACTTCCAGTCATTCGGACAGCCCGCAATTCCCTTCACTGTGATGTTTGTGCTGCACTAATTAATTCCAAAGGATATTGCAAGTATTTTCAAATGGAACAGCCCAACGATTGGTGCAATATTATGTTCATATTTCTATCTAACAATATACAGTAAGCCGGACTCTGACAGCATCACTGCAACACGTTAAACAGAAGGAGGTTCAATTTCCCTCCTGTTTTGTGACACGGTTCACTCCTGTCGATGCACCGACTCAATACCAAGAATTCTCAAACATGCTTCACGGGTTTGCATTGCTCCCCGCGATGAAAACACGTGGTATCATATTGTCATATTATGTTTCAGCACTGGAGGAGGCCATTCGGCCCATTGTTCCTTTGCCGGTTCTTTGAAAAAGCTATCCATTTCGTCCCATTCCCCTATTCTTTCCCCGTACATTTCTATATGTTTTCATTTCAAGTATTCATCCAATTCCCCTTTTTATAGTTACGATTGAACCTGCTTCCACCACCCTTTCAAGCACTGCTGTTAAGGCCACTAAAACTCGCTGTGTAAAAAAAATGTTTCCTCATGACCGTTCATGATTTTGAACACCTTTATGATATCTCCCCTTAGCCTTTTTTGTTCAAAGGAGAAAAACCCCGGCTTCTCCAATCTCTACACATAACTGAAATGCATCATCCCTAGTATCTATGAAATCTCTTCAGAGCCCTCTCTAAAGCATTGACATCTTTCCTAAAGTGTGGCTCCCAGAATTGAAAACAATATTGCAGTTGCGGCATTACGGGAGTTTTCTAATGGTTTGGTATAACTTCCTTAATTTCGAACTTGATGCCTCTAATAATAAAGCTCAGGATCCCCTATGCCTTTTAATAGCCTTCTTAACTTGTCCTGCCACTTTCAAATATTTGTGTATGTGCACATCTAGCTCTCTCTGTTCCTGCACCTCTTTGAAATTGTACCATTTAGTTTTTATTACCTCTCCTCATTCTTCCAACCAAAATATATCCCCTTGCACTTCTCTGTGTTAAATTTCATCTGCCATGAGTCTGCCCATTTCACCAGTCTGTCTATGTCCTCCTGAAGTCTGCTGCTATCCTCCACATTGTTTGCTACATTTCCCTGTCATCTGCAAACTTTAAAATTATAACATCCATACCGATGTCCAGGTCATTAACATATATCAAAAAGAACTGTGGTCCTAATACTGACCACTGGGGAACACCACTGTATTCTTCCCACCAGTCTGAAAAACTAGCGTTCACCACTACTTTCTGCTTTCTGTCTCTTAGCCAATTTTGTATTCACGCTGCAAGTGTCCCATTAATCGCACGGGCTTTAATTTTGGTAATAAGTATATTATGTGTTACTTTATCAAATTCCCTTTGAAAGTCCATTTACACAACAACAATTGCACCAACCTCGTCAACCCTCTTCACTATTTCATGAAAGAACTTAATCAAGTTAGTCAAACACGATTTCCTTCAACAAATCCGTGCTGACTTTATCTTATTAACCTTTTCCAAGTAATAATTAAGTTTGTCCCAGATTATTGTCCCTAAATGTTGCCCCATCGCCGACGTTAGGCTGACTGACCTGTAATTGCCTTCTTATCCCCCTTTTTGATCAGACGTGTGACAGATGTAACGTTTTCCTTTCGTTCCTCAGCCATGCTATCTGCCTCCACAAGAACATCTCCTTTTATTGTCCCTGATCGGTCCCACCCTTCCTTTGACTTCTCATATTTATACAATTATGAGACTTTTGTCTTCCCTTTTATGTGAGCCACTAATCTATTCTCATATTCTCTTTACCCCTCTTATTCCCTTTTTTAGATCTCCTCTGTACTTTCTGTATTCAGCCTAGTTCTCTACTGTTTTATGATCCTTACATTTGTCATAAGCCTTCTTTTTCTGTTTCATTTTAGTCTCCGTATCTTTAGTCATGCGTGGATCTCTCGCTTTCCATGCCCTTCCTTTCTACCTCTCAGTGATGTGTCCAGTCTGTACCGGAAACCAACTCCTCCTTGACCTTCCCCGTAATTATTGTAAACCTAATGATATTATGATCAGTGTTCGCCAAATTCTGCCCCACTGTAACATGCTCCACCTGCCCAACTTCATTCCCCAGAACTAGACCCTGCATTGTATTCTTACTCGGTGGGCTGGAAACACCCTGTCCCTTAACGTTATCTTGTACACATTTCAGGAACTCCTTCCCCACTTTGCCCTTTACAATCTTTTCTGTCCCATTCTATATTGGGACAATTGAATCCCCCGTTATCAGAACTCTATAGTTCTTGCATCGTTCTGTAATTTGCCCCCAAATTTGCTCCTCCATCTCCTTCCCACTATTTGGTGGTCTACAGTTTACATCCAGTTGCGTAATAGCTTCTCTATTGTATCTTAATTTTAAACAAATAGTTTCTGTCTTTGAACTCTTGACTACATCATCCCTTTCCAGTGCTATATTAGTGCATTCGATCAATACTGCCTCTCTTTCCTTCACTTCCCTATCTTTCCTGAATGCCTTGTGGCCGGGAATATTAAGTACACTGTCCTCCCCTTCATTGAGCAAGGTGTCTGTTATTGCCACAAAATCATAGAACCATTAAGCGACTTGAGCCTGCAGCTCACCAACCTGTTTTGCCACGCTACGTACATTTAGGCACATGCACTCCAAACTCATCTTAGACTGCTTTGGATTTGACCTTGTCTGATATCTCCTGTTTCTGAACTCTCTTTTAAACTAGTGTTATTTGACCTTCCCAATCCTCTGTGTTCTTTGCTTCTCCCCTGCATTGTTTCCTTCTGATGCTCATGCCCCTGCCAATTTGGTTCAAACGCTCCACCACTTCACTAGTTAGCCTCCCCGCGAGGACATTAGTCCCAGCTCTGTTGAGGTGCAACACGTCCATTTTGAAAAAATCCCTCCTGCCCCAGAACTGATCCCAATGTCCCAGGAATCTGAAGCCCTCCCTCTTGCACCATTTATCCATCTGCTTGAATGTGGCCGTTCAGGCTCTTTATTCAATTAGGAATTTATGTCTTTCCGGCGGGAAGACATAAGGCTTTGCTCGAACACCTCAGGTGGACTAATGTAACCATAGACAAGGGCATTGAAATGAAGAACTTTAACGGTTACAGATGATGATGAAACTGACACCTTTCTATTTGAAGAGCGCTACCCGAGGTATCGGGACCTGGACGATATTGGAATAGGTTGTGACAAGTATGAAGCAGAAGCTCTACGGAAATCCACATCCCCAGGAGTCTGTGGGCTGCGGTGGGGATTCCAGTTTCTGCTCCGTTCATTAATTTCAATTATTATCCATTCCAGAGAGTTTCACTTTGATGTTTTCTGTGGTATTATAATAGTTCACGCCAAGGACAACATGAACATTAGGAACAGGAGGAGGCCATTCAACCCGTCGGGCCTGTTCTACCATTCGGTTAGATCATGGCTGATCTTCGCCTTAAATCCATTTTCCCAACTTTGCTCCCTATCCCTTGATACCCTTAACTAACAGAAATCTATCTATCTCAGTGTTGATAACTGCAATTGACCCTCGGACTCGACAGTCTACATGGGCCGGAACTGTTTTACACCCGACCATTTCTAACAGACTCAGGACAGACCTGACGTAAATACACACATTCATTGTCTTACTGACTGTACGATTTCAACATTGTCGTTCTGGGTGCACGGGCAGGACATGTTGTAACGTTGACTTTATTTCTACTGTTTGGATTCAGAAAGAAGGAAATAAAACGGCTTTTGAAGCTACCGGTGCGACGAGGTGGCCGAAATCATGAGGCGATGCTAATGCAGTGCGCTCGCAGGGTCCGAATCCCATTCTCCTCGCTATTGTATTACAAGTTGGATGCAGCCCTACCGATAAATGTTCTATTGTTTTTTACATTATGTAATTGGCTTGAAATCTATTCGTATCACTCCGGTGTTTTTTGTCTGTGTTTTCACATTTTGCATTCTGCATCAATGAGATCAACTGAATTTGGATAAATAAACATTCAGCTTCTATCTGCACATCATCTTGAAACATTCCAACATTTTCTCCACGTGCGTTGCGTCAATAAACCGTGTACATTCTGTCCTCTGGTGCTCACACATGCTCTGAATGTAAGTCAATCCTGATACGAATCTTTGTTGCTATTTCTGCAAGAAACAATTTGAAGTTTCACTTTCTTTCCGGTCTCGAGAATGAGGGTATGAATCTTTTGAAATTGTCGAATGTTTTCCTATTGAAGTGAAGTGAACCGTGTAAATCCGGTTAAACAGGCGGGTCGGAATCCCTTTAGATTGAGAATCCAGCTCTTCAACCTTTTCGCTAAAACAGCTCTGGTTTAAGAATTAAAGTCGTTGACCAGAAGCGGACCCGCGGTGTTGGTCTGTGTTTAATCTCCACCATGAATGTTTAGCTTTACCCTAGAATCAGTTTGTCCAACGTCCCCTCAGAAAAATTCATTCCCTCCTGTCTACTGGATATGGGAAAATACAGAATATCAGCGAACAGCTGAATTTTTATTCGGCAATTGATTGATATTATTTAATGGAAATCTAAAAGTAGCAGGGGGCACTTTAACCTCATTTGTAAACCCGTGGATGGGAACCTCTGGAACTAATTTAACTCGGCAGTCAACACAGAGAGGCTGTGAAGCAAACCAAGGGCTTCTGCAACCAGCAAATGTGGAAGAGGAAACGTTGCTCTCGCTGCTCTCTGGAACACAACGGTTGGAAAATGGGAGCAAAGAAACAAAACGAGGTAAAGGCACGGCGGGGATTTGAACCCAGGCTCCCCTGTTGAAAAGACAAGTGCTTTAAACACTGAGCCACGGCGCCCACATGAATATCGTTTTTTTCCAAAGTTATCGTATTGATCCTTTTGCAAGCGACTGTATTGCTGCTTCCCCTTCATTGCGTCTGCGCAACAACATCAATCATGTGTTCATCGGTCTCTGCTTGAGAAACCATGGATATCAGTCATGACCCTCTGTTCCTTATCCCCTGGCAGTAGATCTTATATCTAGCCCTTTTCATCCTGTTGTATTCCCACACTCTCTCCACACTATCTGGTCTTATCCTATTACATTTCTCATCTCTTCCCACGAAATGCTGGTGAGTAATGTCTGTGATGCACCAGGCCTTGACCTCCTCCTGTGGGTGACCTCCCACAACTACTGCAGAATAGTTTAATGTGTGTGTGTTTTACATTAGGAAATGTGTATTAGCGCTAGTCTACCTGGAGTACCTATTCTCACACGAACGACAATGTGGCTTCAGAGTATTTAAATTTTAGGCAGTCTTACTGGACAAGACAAGTTGTACATTCAATATTTGGTGATATTGTTCACTTGGAATAATTAGTGCACAAATCGATGGTGCTGTACATGGAATAGAAAGCGAGATTGGATGGATAGGAACCGTTTGAAAGGATGGCTGATCGGCTGTGGGTGGCAGCGAAATTCTCTCGTGGCCGCGTGGATCTATTGCCAGCGGTTCGTTGATCTCCGGGTGTGAATCTCGCTTTGGGACTTTCACTGATTACTACATGAGAAATCCGGGTTGCGAATCTCAGTTAGGCGTCATTAGACTTTTGTTCTTCGTCAAAAATCATCAAACCGCTTGTTGCAGATGACAGGAGCGCCATTTTTCAAAGAAAGACGGCAGTGATGGATAGAAGTAAGGAAGACAAGAAGGAGAAGAAGGAAGAACCACTGAAAAGGAACAAAGGACTGAGCCTGAGAGAAAGAGTGAGAAGCTGAGAGGCTGAAGTCTGTGACTTTTCTCAGTCATTTCTTGCTGCCTCATACTTCATTTGCTGTTTTTGTCCAATCGTAAGGAGCTGCGGCGCGATTAATGACGTAAACACAGCGATTTGGCGATCGCCGTTCAAGGGAACGTTGGGCTGAGCGACGAAAACAACTTTTATCGTTTAATTCAACCTTTCGGAGGAGCGGCACAAATGTTCCAGAAATTATGGGCAAATCACGCCATCCCATATCTCACTTGCTGCAATATTTAGCTATCGGTAATGGCGCACGCCGTGAATGCATCATTATGGCTCGAGGTCCCAGCAATTGAAGGATTATAAAGATAGTGAAATAATTCTGGTTAGACCTTGTTCCACTGCTGATACAAAAAACTTTTCTGTCCCTGCTCTGTCCACTTATCCCAGTTATTCACACAGAAAATGACGCCGGTCCAGTATTGTAAAAACTTGGGGAGAGCAAAAATCTGTCTCATTCACCCGACAAGAACAAGCGTCGAACCGGGAACCAAACCAAATGGTAGCTGAGCACAGGCCTGGAGATTTCAGTGAATCAGCCGTCGGTGATATTAATCTCCCCATCAGGTCAATAAACACCAGACAGTTGTTTCAACCTCTCTGCCTGGTGCTGAATCCGGATATAAACGGTGGCAGGTGTAAACTGAGCAGCTCATCACTTCAACCACCTTCGCGCTTCACCCTCGGATCAGTTTCACCAAAACCGCTTCCTGTTTCTGGGTCAAATTCAATCTGATCGAGCGGATCAAAAACAAAAATCTCACTCATATTTCTCCATTCGCGCAGTCGGCAAGATCTGGTTCCAGATCCTATTCCTGATTCTTGGAACACTAATCCCTGACTCGAAAGCACGGGATGCAAAGACAATTCTGATTGAACAGCAAAAACTGACGATTTCCAATAAAGTCCCGAGGACGAGATTTACTGCAGCGCTCACTGAAACCTCTGTGGGGAAACACCGTGGGGTTTCAAGGATTCCTCAAAATATTAAGGACCCGGATTTCAGTCAACACTCGGGAATGTGCTCCCAATATTTCTCAGTCACTTGGATGAAGGAATGGAAAGTTGCATATCCAAGTTTGCAGATGACAGTAAGATCGGGGGCACAGTTACCTGTGTGGATGGGATCAGGAAGTTACAAAGGGACAGAGACTCGCCAAACTGTGTTGAATGTAGTTCAATGTGGGGAAGTGTGAGGTAATTCACTTTGGATCCAATCAATCGGAAAATGTTCTCAATGTCGAGAGCTTAGGAACAGTGGAGGAGCAAAGGGATTTGTCTGTCCATTTGGAGAAGTACTTCGCTATTGGCCGCGTGGACTCATTTAAAGCCAGCGAGTAAAATGACTGTGGTCGGATTGAAATCTCCAATCTTCTGATAGCATCACAATTACCCCCGGAGTCAGACGCCTGATCAATTAGGCCACGCGGCCAATAGCGAATTACTTCGCCAAATGATCTTGAACACGGGGCAGGGTTGGTTAAGAATCTGCTTGTATCTTTCACTTCCTTTCACTTTGTTGATGTTGTTCATTTACTGTTTTCTATACTTTAGAAAGTTAGTTCTACTGTTTCCGACTTATCAGGAAACTGAGAACTGAACTCCCGCTGGGTCTCTGAGAAACCTACAATCAGAATAAACAATGTTCAAATCTTTGATCAAAATGTTTCGCCTCCAAAGCGAATCTCTTTCGCACTCAGTCTGCACAATAGAGAGAGGGGAAATACAAAAAAAGTCAACTCGGTAAACTAAAAATGTACACGGAGAACAACACCGAACGGACAAGGTGAACAGAGTTTACTATCCAAGCCTGACGAGACGAGTGGTCTCAACCTATCCTGTAAAATACGAACAATCCCCAATTCTGCTGGGTGTGATTATTATTTTCTGATTTTCATTTTTTTGGTAAATATAAACGCGGACGGGATCCCGCACCACGGGGTAAACGGGTCAGATCCAGTCCTGGCGCTCATTGTTAATGTTAATATTGAGCACGGGATTCTATCCGTGTAATTTTCACATCGCGGGTTTCTTGCAATATATTCGACACGTCCCCTTGCTGTGTATTTAATCAGGGCAGGGGATGTTTTGCTGGTTTCGTGATCTTCCGTTTTCAGGAAATTAGTAAACTCGTCTCGAAACATGAGTTTTCCAGTTTCTATTTCACTAAATGGAGTTGAGGTGCAGATCAGCGATGAGCTGCTGTGATTCCGCCGCGAATGGTGGCGAAGGAAAATCACTGCTTTCATTGCTTCAACCGTTGATCTTCCTGCGGGCTGTGAACCTTCTGCACTCCGCTATTTCTATCACATGACCAGGAAGTGAAACAAGTTGAATGTGAAAGTGGGAGCAACAAACTGGATCAAGCAGATAGGCGGGGCGGGAAATTGCAAAACAAACAGCCAAGCAACTATGAGCGGGTCAGCTGTTACATAAGAATATGTGAAATAGGAGCAGGAGTCGGCCTCACGGCCCGTGGAGCATCCTCCGCCATTCAATACGTTCGTGGCTGATCTTCGACCTCGCCTCTATTTTCTCGCCCGATCCCCATATTCCAACACGACACTTCAAACAGAAGAATGTCTGTTTCACGAAAAGAAGAATTGCGTGTTCGGTTCTTTAGATTTAAAGATCTCGTGCTGCCGACTTTCCCATTTCATGCTGTCGCCAATCGCCCTCTCTCCCGTCCATTAACAACTAAACTCACACCTGCTATTGCAATACGGCCGATCAGAGGAACCAAAGTGCCCACATGAGAACACGAAGAATGAGATGTTGTTTGCAAAAGACCAACTACACCTTAAACTCCGGTGGTAATATTCAGATGCAATAGGATAAACTGGTCTAGTTAAAACTCAAATTCACAATTTCGGCATTTTCGAGCTTGATATTGTGATATAAGTAATTACCGTGCGCTAACCGATTGCACCACTACAGCCAGCTAGTGATGGTGCTGTTATCAAACAGCCTCAATTTCGGCCTGTAAGCTTGTATGTTCTTTCACACAGGTTTCCCAGTGCACACATGCAGCCAACTTCCGCTTGGGCTTTGATGTTTTGGCGGTCGAATTCTTGCCTGCCACACAGGAAGCTGGGGTTCCATTGCAGCCCAATTCAGAACCAATTTCATTCTGCATTCATGACATCGCGTGAATTGGGATAAATTCATATTCACCTTCAATCTGCACAAAGTCGTGAGACATTTTCTTTTCTCCGGCTGTGTTGCATCCACTTAACCTCGGCATCTACCCGGATAGAGTGGGAGAAGTTGGGATTATTCCTCTGCAGATGGTAGTTGTAGCATCCTCACTTTTGAATGATTTCTGTGAACCAAGGGTATTAAGGGATATGGGACTAAGACTAAAATGCATATATGGAGTTAGGTCACAGCTCCACCATGATCGCATTGAATGGTGGAAGAGGTTCATCGGGCAATCCGAATCTTGCGTCCAGCCTGCACAAGGGTCACTGGGCGAGGGGAAACAGCGCATCACGCTACCTACGCCCATAAACAGCCCTAATCCAATTTTTCCCTCAACGTATCCTGCGTGCGCCAGTTGACAGGATTCCTGGCATATGAGGCCACAGGAAGAAAGATTGCATTTCGATAGCCCACTTCGCCACCTCAGAGGTCCCAAAGCGCTTTACAGACAATGACGGAAAAGAGGCAGCCAATTTGCGAACAGCAAGATCCCAAACACAACGAACTGATAATGATCAAATAATGTGTTATAGTGACGTGGCTCAAGGGATGAATATTGAACAGGGATCCGGGGAGAACGAATCACCTTTAAAGACCGAGACAAGGTGATTGGATCAGTCCGAGTTTTGACCTTTGAAATGTTTTTCTTTCCTTATTTTTATCATCGTCAGATTCCAACTGATCAGAAATCTGTCACTCAAAATAAACACGGTTATAGATAAAGAAATAAACCGGATTGAGACGGTTCACTTCACTTCACTGAAACGTGCAATTCCGGTGGCAGCGAAATTTTACAGCGGATGTGCGGTTCACTTGCCAGCGGTTCGTTGTTCTACGGGTGCGATTCTGGCTTTGGGGCTTTCACTGATTGATAGGTGAGAATTCCGGCTTTCGAATCCTTCATAAGTTTCCTTATGCTTTTGTTCTCAGTGCAATATCACCAAATCGCTTCTTTCAGATTTGCAGATAACAGGGGCGCCTTTTTCCAAGAAAGAAGGCAGTGATGGATAGAAAGAAGGAAGACAGGAGGGAGAAGAAACAAAAACGACTGAAAGTAGAGCCTGAGAGCGAGAATCTGAGAAGCTGCACTCTGACATTTCTCAGTGATTTCTTGCTGCCTCATACTTCATTTGCCTTTATTGTCCAATTTTAAGTGGCTGCGGCGCGATTAATGACTTAGTACAGAGAATTGGCGATCGCCGTTCACGGCAACGGAGCGCTGAGCGAAGAAAACCTTTCATAGAAGCATAGAAGTTACAACATGGAAACAGGCCCTTCGGCCCAACATGTCCATGTCGCCCAGTTTATACCACTAAGCTAGTCCCAATTGCCTGCACTTGGCCCATATCCCTCTATACCCATCTTACCCATGTCACTGTCCAAATGCTTTATAAAAGACAAAATTGTACCCGCCTCTACTACTGCCTCTGGCATCTCGTTCCAGACACTCACCACCTTTTGAGTGAAAAAATTGCCCCTCTGGAACCTTTTGTATCTCTCCCCTCTCACCTGAAATCTATGTCCCCTCGTTATAGACTCCCCTACCTTTGGGGAATGATTTTGACTATCAACTTATCTATGCCCCTCATTATTTAATAGACTTCTATAAGATCACCCCTTAACCTCCTACTCTCCAGGGAAAAAAGTCCCAATCTACCTAACCTCTCCCTATAAGTCAAACCATCAAGTCCCGGTAGCATCCTAGTAAATCTTTTCTGCACTCTTTCTAGTTTAATAATAGCCTTTCTATAATAGGGTGACCAGAACTGTACACAGTATTCCAAGTGTGGCCTCACTAATGTCTTGTACAACTTTAACCGATCCTTTCGGAGGAGCGGCGCAACGGTTTCAGAAATCATGGTAAAATCGGTTTCCATCCCGTATCTCACTTGGTTCAACATTCACCTTTCGATAATGGCGCACGCCGTGAATGCATCATCATGGCTCGAGGTCCCAGCAATTGCAGGATTATAAAGATAGTGAAATAACTCTGGTCCAACAACAGTTGGACCTTGTTCCAACAAACTTCTCTGTCCCTGCTCTGTCGACTTAACCCAGTTATTCACACAGAAATTGAGGCCGGTCCAGTATTGTAAAAACTTGGTGGAAGAGAAAATCTGTCTTCTTCATCCGGCGAGAACAAGCGTTGAACAGGCAACAAAACCAAATGGTGGCCGAGCACAGGCCTGGAGATCTCAGTGAATCAGCCGTCGGTGACATTAACCTCCCGATCAGGTCAATAAACACGAGACAGTTGTTTCTATCTCTCTGCCCGGTGCTGAATCCAGATATAAACGGTGGTCCCTGGGGCAATTGTTGAAAGTAGAGGGAAACCGATCAGGGAGAAAACAGTGTCGGCGACCGAGACCAGACCGGGATCCCGAGCCACACGGGCTGGATCCAATCATTGAGCAGCTCATCGCTTCAACCACCTTCGCGCTTCCCCCTCGGATCAGTTTCACCAAAACCGCTTCCTGTTTCTGGATCAAATTCAATCTGATCCAGCGGATCAAAAACAAAAATCGAACTCTTATTTCTCCAGTAGCGCAGTCGGCAAGATTTGGTTCCAGATCCTATTCCTGATTCTTGGAACACTACTCCCTGACTCGCCAGCACGGGAAGCAAAGACAATTCTGATTGAACAATAAAACTGAGGGTTTTCAATTAAATCCCGACCACGAGATTTACTGCAGCGCTCACTGAAACCTCTGTGGGGAAACACCGTTGGATTTCAAGGATTCCTCAAAATATTAAGGAACCAGATTTCAGTGAACACTCAGGAATGTGCTCCCAATATTTCTCAGTGACTTGGATGAAGGAATAGAGAGTTGTGTTTCCAAGTTTGGAGATGACAGTAAGATCGGGGGCACAGTTACCTGTGTGGATGGGATCACGAAGTTACGAAGGGACAGAGACAGATTAAGTGACTCGCCAAACTGTGTTAAATGGAGTTCAATGCGGGGAAGTGTGAGGTAATTCGCTTTGGATCCAATCAATCGGAAAATGTTCTTAATGTAGAGAAATTAGGAACAGTGGAGGAGCAAAGGGATCTGTGTGTCCATGTACACACATCACTAAAAACTATTGGACAACACAAAAGGCAATCAAAAAGGTTCAAGGGAAGTTGACCTTTAACTTCAGGGGACTGGAATACAAAGAGGAGGAAGTTATGCTTCATTTGAAAGGCCTTGGTCAGACGACATCTGTTGAACTGCGTTCAGTTCTGGGCACCGCCCCTCAGGAAGGATATATTGGCCTTGGAGGGGGTGCAGCGCAGATTCACCAGAATCATCCCTGGTCTTAAAAGGTTAAATTACGAGGACAAGTTGCATAAACTTGGATTCTATTCCCTTCTGTTTGAAAGGTTGATCTGATTGAGGTATTCAAAATGATAAAACGATTCGGAAGAGTAGATACAGAGAAGTTATTTCCTCTGGTGGTGGGGGTGGGGCGGGGCATAAAATTAGAGCTCGGATTTTCACTGGTGAAATCAGGAAGCACTTTATTACGTTGCACATACAGATGGCAACCTAGTGTCTTACCTTATACATTCTGCAAAGCCCTGCTTGATTATGCAAGGCGCACATTGAAAACGATTTTGGTAAAGAAGGCCTGATAGCTTCGGCTTGAAATAGATAGTGTACAACATGGACTTGAATGGACAGGGCAGAATTTCAAAGTGTGCAGATCACACGGAACAGAAAAACATGTACAGACTTGGTGTAAATCTAATAACTGGACTGGTTCAAGATTGTTAAAAGTTTTGAAATTAGATTTCTTCCTAATGGATAAAGTTAACCCTTTATGTTCCAGCTCCCTTATCATTTGCTATTCCCGTTAATCTTTCATTAGCTGTAAACCCCAGAGGCAGCAAGGAAGGACAGAATGATCTATCTCCGATCAGTCCTCTCTACTCGACCTTTATCCGATTAGAGCATGTGAAAAATTCCAATTATCCCTCTCCATTTAAACACAATATAAACAATCCAGAGACTGAGACTTAAAACACCGGTGTCGGATTGATAATCATAGCATTCAAATCCGTTTTGATTGTACAAAACTTATGTCGGGCCTTATCAAAAGTGCAATACAATAACGACGCGGATGGTATTCGGACCCATTCGGACAGAGCACAATGGATTAGCCGATCATTTCTGAATCCAAACAGTAGAAATAAAGTCACTTTTACACTATGTACTGCCTGTGCACACAGATCGACAATATTGAAAATGCAGAGTCAGTTTCTGTAAGCAAAGGAATTTACATTTTCCGTTCCATTCGGTCAGTTCCTGTGAGAAACGGTCGGTGCAAAACAGTTCTGGCGCACGTTAGAACAAATGTAAAAACGACCGCGGCAGGACTCGAACCTGCAATCTTCTGATAACATCGTCAATTAATACCGAAGTCAGACGCCTTATCCATTACGCCACGAGGCCGCGATTGCAAGGCTTTACCAAACCCGGGCCAGGGGTGGTTTAGGCTCTGCTTGTATCTTTCTCTTACTTTCAATTTGTTGATGTTGTTCATTTATTGTTTTCTGTCTTGCAGCAAGCTGGCTCTACTGTTTCCTACTAATCAGGAAAATAATAACTGAACTCGCGCTGGGTCTCCGAGCAACCTACAATCAGAATAAACAATATTCAAATCTTTGATCGCAATGTTTCTCCTCCAAAGCGAATCTCTTTCCCACTCAGTCTGCAAAATAGAGAGAAGGAAAATAAAAGAAAAGACAAATCGGTAACTTAAAAATGTACACGGAGAACAACACCGAGCGGAGAATGTGAACATAATTTACTATCCAAGCCCGACGGGCCGAGCGGCCTCATCCTGTCCTGTAAAATACGAACAATCCCCAATTCTGCTGGGTGAGATTATTATTTTCTGATTTTCTGTGTTTGGTTAATATAAACGCGGACGGGGTCCCGCACCACGGGGTAAACGGGTCAGATCCAGACCTGGCGCTCAGTGTTAATGTTAATATTGAGCACGGGATTCTATCCGTGTAATAACAAAATCACGGGTTTCTTGCTATATATTCGACACATCCCCTTGCTGTGTGTTTAATCAGGGCAGGGAATGTTTTGCTGGTTTAGTGATATTCATTTTTCAGGAAATTTGTAAACTCGTCTCGAAACATGAGATTTCCAGTTTCTATTTCGCTAAATGGAGTTGAGGTGCAGATCAGCGATGAGCTGCTGTGACTCCGCCGCGCCGGTTGAACCGGAATTAGACGTTTCAGTGAAGTGAAGTGAACCGTCTCAATCCGGTTTATTTCTTTATTTATAACATTGGTTATTTTGAGTGACAGATTGATCGAAAATCCATTGAGAGTTCAGTTGTCAGTTTTAAGATAAGTTGGAATCTGAAGAAGATAAAAAATAAGGAAAGAAAAAACATTACAAAGGTCAAAAGTAGAACTGATACAATCACCTTGACTCCGTTTTTAAAGGTGATTCGTTCTCCCTGGAGCCCGTTCAATATTTATCCCTTCAGCCACATCACTATAATATATTATCTGGTCATTGTTACATCGCTGTTTTTGGGACCTTGCTTTGCGCAAATTGGCTGCCTCGTTTGCGACATGTCAGAAGTGACCACCATTCAAAAATTGCTTCATTTTCTGTGAAGCGCTTTTCGATGTCTGAGTGGTGAAGGGCGCTATCGAAATGCAATCTTTCTTCCTCTGGCCCTTGTGCTAGGTACCATAATGGAATCGTGTCGACATGCGCACGCGGCGAACTTTGGGGGAAAAATTAGAAAAGAGCCATTTTTCGGCATAGGTCGCGTGATGCGCTGTTTCCCTTGCCCAATGACCCATGTGCAGACAGGCCGCAAGTTTCGGCTGGCCCGATGACTCACCTGCAATCAGCGTTCCATTCCGGGCCTTGCAAGTTGAATGGATGCTATTCGCACTTCCCACCACCAGTGGGAGCTCAATCTCTTCAAGGGAGGATGTTTCTTCGAAATCTCTTCAAGGGAGCTGGTACCTGTTATTTGCTGAAAATAACAGTCTACTGTCTGCACGGAGTCTGAACGGAGATCAAACATCGCACACGTAAAACACAGACGCAGGTTCCATCCCTATGTTTGGACACTGATGAGTTATGTTGAAACATTGAATAAATGTTGCACGCAACTGAATCCCTCATCCCCCAATCTGCACGCCAAACCTCAGCAATCTGCCGATCTGAGTTGGTACCAGGCCTGGAGAGTGCATCCACCAATGTTCTCTGCTGATGCTGAGAGACCTTACTGCAAGAGGTGGACAGAAGGAGGGACATCCTATATCCACAGAGTTTGGGTGAGGTGAGTGGGTGCCGGGCGCAAGAGGCGTCATCAATCCAAAAGGCAGCGGGAGGCAGCCGTTGACGAAGTTAATGCCAGGGGAACAGCAACATGGACTTGGATGCAGTGCAGGAAGAATTTCAATGCTTTGAGAATGAGTCGTCAAGGTGAGTTCGGTCAACTCTCAAGTGACGTCTCCTACAACCTGCAACACGCCCGATACCATCCAATCCGCCACATGCGAACAAACTCTTCACATCAGTGCTCAACTCTTTTAACCAGGGACTTCCTCTCACCCTTATACATTACCACTGTTGCAAACCGCACACCCATAACTCGCAGGTCACACACACTGGCAGCTCTTAAACCATGAGAGGCACATCACACAGGCACACAATCCGAAGATGGCGCATAACAGGAGGCCGCAAGTGGAAGTGACATTTAGCCCGACAAGCCTGTTCCACCTTTCAGTGAGATCATGGTTGAGCTGTGACGTCACTCCATATACCCGTCTTTGACACATATCCACAAATAATCTTGGTTCACAGACATCTGTCAATCTCAGATTTAACATTCTCAAGTGAGCTAGCATCAACTGCCGACTGCAGAAGGGCGTTCCAAACGTCCCCCAAACTTTCCGTGTAGAAGCCGAGGTTTTGTGGATGCAACACACCTGGAGAAAAGAAAATGTCTCAAGGTGTTTAGCAGATTGAAGCTGAATATGAATTTATCCCAATTCACGCGATGTCATGAATGCAGAATGAAAATGCTCCTGCATTGGGCGGTAATCGAACCCCAACTTCCTGTGGGGCAGGTAAGAATTCGACCAATTTTACACCAAAGCCCAAGCAGCAGTTGGCTTCATGTGTTCACATGGAAATCTGTCTGAGAGAACATACAATCTTACAGGCCAAAAATGAGGCTGTTTGATGACAACATCACGACCCGGTGGCTCAAGTGGCGCAATCGGTTAGCGCGCGGTATTAGAGAACGACATCAGGCTCAATCAATGCTGAGGTTATGAGCTCGAGCAGTTAAACCTTTTGCATCTGAATATTTCCACCGGAGTTCAAGGTACAGCTGGTTTGTTCCATGAACCATCTCCTTCTTCGTGTTCTTATGTGGGAACAAAAGGTGCTCTGGCCGGCCGTATTGCAACAGCAGCTGTGAGTTTAGTTGTTAATCGGCTGGAGAGTGGGCGATTGGCGACAGCATGAAATGGGAAAGGAGGCGCCACCAGATCTTTAAGTCTAAATAACCGAACACACAATTTTTCTTTTCGTGAAACAGGCATTCTTCTGTTTGAAGTGTCATATAGGAATATGGGGATCGGGCTGGAAATAGATTCGAGGTCTAAAATCAGCCATGGTCTTATTGAATGGCGGAGTAGGCTCGAGGGGCCGTAAGGCCTGCTCCTGCTTCTATTTCTTATGTTCTGATGGAACAGCTGACCCGCTCCTCGTGGCTTGGCTGTTTGTTTTGCAATAACCCGACCCGCCGATCCGCTTGACCCAATTTGTTGCTCCAACTTTCACATTCAACTTGTTTCACTTCCTGGTCATGTGATAAAAATAGCGGCGTGCAGAAGGTTCATAGCCCGCTGGAAGATCAACGGTGGAAGGAATGAATGAAGCGAGTTTGCGTCGCCATCAATGAAGAAACGCGCACTTTTCCTTCATTTTTCGTTGTTCTCTCTTAGAGTGAACTTTGGGGAAAGTGCAGCGAACTTCGGTGACTGTAAAATCACCACGGGTTCTGGCTGCACAGGCTGAAATTGGCGACATCGGCATCTGAGAAGCTGAAATGGTGAACATTGTTCCCGAGTTTCGGTAAGAGGCAGCACGGATTGATTTGTAGCGCTGAATGTCTCTGCATTCTACCGCCCACGGAGATGATGCTGGAAGTGTCTGCAAGGAGTGGATGGCGGTTATAAGCTATCTAATTTATTCGAACAAAGAAATCAGATCAGCCCAACTAAACTCAGTGTTAACCATCCAATTGACAAGCTGCAGATAACTGCACTAATCCAAACATATCCAGGTAACTATGGAAAAGACTCAGTTTGAAGCAGTTTAGACACTAAGCAATCTCTGTCCAAACAAGGGACGGGTGGTGTGAACGGGCAATCAGTGGTCTTTCTAACAGATCATCTACTGTCCAAATGTTTCTGGTAAAAATGGTGATCAGAGAAGATCAAAGTCCTTTTTTGAGAATGCTCACCAAAGGTCAACATATTGACAACACATCGCAGGCATCGTCTCTTCAGTAGTTGTTGCTCCAGTGGACTGGCAGAACTTGACAGCTGTTCTAAAATTGCTCGCATGAAAAGGGACTTTGAACGCTGGACACTCAAATCACTTCTTCACCTAAAGGTCTGATGGTCTACCGACTGAGCTATCCAGGCGCGTGGTTATAGCTGTTTCCATCATTCAGATTCATATAAATAGAATCAGAAATTTACGGCACAGAAGTAGGCTATTTGGCCCATCGTGTCTGTGCCGGCCGAAAAAGAGCTATCCATCCTATTCCCACTTTCCAACTCTTGGTCCGTAACCTTGTAGGTTACGGCACTTCAAGTGCATATCCAAGTGCTGTTTAAATGTGATGAGAGTTTCTGCCTCTACCACCCTTTCAGGCAGTGAGTTCCAAATCCCCACCACCCTCTTGGTGAAAAGAATTATCCTCAACTCCCCTCTAATTCTCCTACCAATTACATAAATCTATGCCCCCTGGTTATTGACTTCTCTGCGAAGGGACTTATGCCCTTCCTATACACTCTATCTCGGCCCCTCATAATTTTATACACCTCAATTAAATCTCCCTTCAGCCTCCTCTGCTCCAAAGAAAACTTGCCACTTTCCCTTGAATCCAATGGACTCTTACTTTTCTTACCAGTCTGCCATGTGGGACATTGTCAAAAGCCTTGCTAAAATCCATGTCGACTACATCAAACGCGCTACCTTCATTGACCCTCATGATTTTATATCATGTTCTTCAGTGCCAAGAAATCCACATAGATCATGTCCACCGGCTACGACCATGTACTGTATAGTTGGTCTGTTTTGTAAACGGATCAGAAGCCACCTAAAGCAGTTTCCTGCCAAATTTTCCTTTCAGCAGAGTACAAGATAAAACTTGTCAGTGACTGCAAGAGTTTCCAATCGTTTTAGTGGGACTCGATGCCAGCAACAGAATGTGTATCTTGAGGATGGCCATTGCCTGCTGTTGGCAGAATTCATATTCTTCAATGAAATTCAACCTGCAGTGGCTCTTCAAAGGAGCTCTTCAACCATTGATTATTCTCCAACAGAAAAAGGCTGCTCATAATTAACACCATGGGACACTTTGGGGAGGGCAAGCACTTTACAGTTAAAAAGCTTCATCCGATATTAACATCCCTCTTTAAATTCATTCTTGACTTCTAATTTGTAATTTTTTTACAGTTTGGTCAGCTTTGAGATATGTTTGCATTCGTTTATAGATTTAATGTATCTGATTCAAAAGATACACTTCTGAAAAAAGGATTAAGAATTTCTTACCCAAGAGATATATAATATAGCTACTGGAACTTAATATTTTAGAATTCATTTCTATTATACTTTTAGATAAAGTTAAAATTTCTCTCTGCTAAGATCTGAATATTTTCAATTTAACTATTTTATGTACTCATTTTTAAAAAATTGTTATTGATCTGATAATATCAATTATATATCTGTTTCTTGGCACTGAAGAACATGATATAAAATCAAAATCAAATTTAGTGCAAATTATGATATTTAGTGCACAAAGAAATATGTTAAACCTTATAATAAATGAAGCTGCAAGCACATAATCAACTTGGAATACATACAGCTAAATTCATGGTCGGTCTCTGAATTATCCCTTGTGGCCGTCGACCTCGGGTGAGGATCCGATTTATAAAATTCTCAGTACCGTTTTGAGGAGAATCTGATGTAAGAAACATGGAGAGGAAATTCGTGAGTTTACAATTCTTGTTGTTTGTGCCAAATGTCCTGTCATTCGTTAGCAGCAATTAAAAAGAATCACTTTACCCAGTGGCTCAAAAGCCAGATTTGTCCCACACGTGAGCTGGAAAAGGTCTCTCGACCTGTCAGCGGATCAAAAACTGAAAGCGGAATAATTCCACCCGTTACTCAGTGACTCAGGGAAACACATTGACCTTCCGAATTTTCCTACACGACACTTCAAACAGAAGAATGTCTGTTTCACGAAAAGAAGAATTGTGTGTTCAGTTCTTTAGATTGAAAGATCTCGTACCGCCTGATTTCCCATTTCATGCTGGAGCCAATCGCCCCCTCTCCCGCCTATTAACAAATAAACTCACACCTGATATTGCAATAATGCTGGCCAGAGGACCCCAAATGCCCACATGAAAACACGAAGAAGGAGATGCTTCATGGAACATTCTCGCTGCACCTTGAACTCGGGTGGAAATGTTCAGAAGCAAAAGGTTAAACTGCTCCAGGTGAGGCTCGAACTCACAACCTCGGCATTTCTTAAGCCTAATACTGTTATATAAGTACCGCGCGCAAACTGATTGCGCCACTGGAGCCGCACGTGTTTAAAGCGCCCAGCCAACAACCGCATTTGCGGCCGGTGAGACTGTCTGTTCTTCCAGTTTATTTCCAAGTGGACACATGCAGCCAACTGCCGTTCGGCCATTGATATTTTCGTGGTCAAATTCTTGCCTGCCACACAGGAAGCGGGGGTTCGATTACCGCCAAATGCAGGAGCATTTTCATTCTGCTTTCATGACACCGCGTGAATTGGGATAAATTCATATACAGCTTCAATCTGCACAACATCTTGAGATATGTTTTTTTCTCCATTTGTGTTGCGTTGACGAAAGCTCGGCATTCGGTCCTCCAGAGCTGAAACAGGTCGAGAATTAAGTCAATCCTGCCTTCTGCATCGCTGAAACGATGTGAGAAACAAATGAGTGAATTTTCAGCAAAACTGGAGACAGAACACTGCTCGATTGGGATTTGAACCTGGGACGTGTCGCACATACAATCAGCAAAACCGCCTGCATTGAGAATTATTCCCCTCGACATACCAACCGCCATGAATTGGGCCGTGCAGCCAGTGCACAATTCGCAACCACCCACAGCCGACCACCCAGCCTTGCAGACCACTTCTGACCATCCAATCGCGTTTTCTATTCCGATGTACAGCAATGTTCAAGTTGAGCACTAACTATTTCAAGTCACCAATATCTGGCTCTCTTTACCACATTCGTTTTGAATTTACCACTTGCATTATCAAGTAAAACTTTGCAGAATTTATTGCTCCAAAGCTACATTGTCATCTGTCTCGCCATCCGCAGGTTATACACTGTACCATAAGTATAATAAAAATGCTATTTTTTCACTGTGAGGGCGAAGAGCGATACGTTTGGAGACATTAGCTCCGAATTCATCAGCTGGGTTGAACCTTTGCTTTTCCAACCGTCTCAGTCTTTCTTTCTTTACCCTTCTCTGTTGGTTTTGCAGGCTCGATCAAACTTGGCCGTTCAAGGCAGCCTGAGAAGTCCATCAGGGGAAAATACAAAGAGACAAGAGACTGAGACAGGGAGAGATGGAGAGATTAAAGTACAGGAACAAAGAGTATAAATTTCAACTTGTGTGAATTAGCAGAATTTAAGATGGAGCTGGGAACAATTCCTTCATGTATTTTGAAATCTTGCAAGAGACCATCGGGCACTCGAGTTGGAAAATTGATCATTTAGTTTGAACTCAAGCAGGTGCGATGCAAGAAAAATGCGATAATCCCGAGGAAAACCCCATTAGATAACAAGTCCCACGGCTTAACCATTCAGCCATTGCTGTACGAGTGTACATTAGAATGCGTACGGTTATCAGAGGCGATCTGGCAAACTGTAAATTCGTTCAGACAGGTGTCCAAAGCGACATATGTAATTTGTTGCCGTTCATGGCATTGTTGGTTAAGCAGGAGAAATCTCGCTTCTTTTGCAAGTTAGTTGCATTCGATTCCCGGCCATTACAGAAACTTTTTGCATTGTGCACCCATGAGATTTCCTGAATTCGGATCAATTCACATTCAGATTCAGTCTACACACCATTCTGAGACATTTTTTGTTCTGCCCGTATGTTGTGTCGACAAACCCTTTGCATTTTGTCTTTTGGTTCTCAAACATGCTCTCATTAAAAATCAATTCTGCCATCCTCAACGCTGAAACGATGTGAGAAACCAACTGGTGATTATGGACTAAAATAGTGACACAGAGGGCGCTCGTTTGGTATTTGAACCAAATGCTCATCTGTAATTGGAGATTCTCGCATTTCAATCTCCATCTCCGGGCTGCACCTGAATAAATCCGTCAGCTTGTGATTCTTTGCGAGAGAGCGGGAGATGTTTAGAAATGTGCTGAAGATTTCCCTACATTCATTAATATTGCACATTCTAACATACATTTGATAATGAACTTTCACACAGACTTTCAACCCTTTTTATTTATTGATCACATCCTGCTGGAGGGAGGAGCGCATTGGTACATCCGGGTTTATTGGATAGACTGTGCTTGTGCAGGGAGCAAAGGGCCAAATGGCCGAGGGGACCTGTTTGTTCCCCAAGTCCATCACAGCCTCAGACTGACGAAAGGAAGGGGAGTTACTGATGAAATGGGCGAAGAAGTAGTTATTGAGTAGATCTGAAGGTAGGAGGGTCAGTTAGCAATGTCACTTTTCCCCAGTTCTGCCACTTCCTTTGCTATTTACAAGCCTAAATTACGATTATCTCTTCTCCCCGCTTATATTGAATGGCCCGCCGTGAGTTTTTGTAATTTATGTTGTTTGTTTAAAGCTCAGTTTTACGATGAACCGATGGACGTCAAAACCTCCCGTGGATGGAGGACGGGTTGATTTTATGGAAGGGGCAAATCTCACTTGGCAGGAAAAGGGACCTTCAACCGAATGCACAGAAATAACTCCGTTAGTGAACCCCGGTCTACAGAAGCGATCATAACACTAAACACTTCACCAGCCTGATCACAAGAGCCTACACTGGAGACTACCTTCCTGACTGAAATCTGCGTGTGGGAGTTAGGCCTGAATCGGTCCCCTTCAGTGTGAAGCGGCCCGGCAGGCGGCTGGCAGACCCAGCTCGGAATGGGACTCGATTCACTCCTGCATCAATGGCTGGTTCAGAAACCGCTCTGGCTGCTCCTGCTCCCACACTCTGGGTACTCTTCTCTCTTCTGGATCCGGCTCCAACTCTTTACTGTAGACTGGAGCGCGTCAGAACCGTGTGCAAATCCAGACCCGAGTACATCGACTCGGGGACTGGCGATTAGTTTTATATTGGGTCATTGTTTAAGGTATCGGCTTTTCAAAGTTTGTGTAATAGTAATTATCATAATTATTTCCAGCTCCTCCTGCTCACTGGTGCTCGGTCCTTCACTCTATGAGATACCCTCAGTCTCACGATATACATCCTCTCGAGAGGGTGCATCTGGGCTGGTGATGGAAACGGTGAATCAGGTACAGCAATAGACGCTTCGGAGTTACCAAGCTTACTGTCATATCCTTACTTCTTTAAATGGTGGGAGACCTTATAATTAACAACAACTTACATTTACATAGCGCATTTAACATACTAAAATGTCCCAAGACGCTACACAGGAGCGCAATTAGATAAAATTTCACACAGATCCACAAAAGGAGATATTCGGACAGGTGAACGAAAACTTAGTGAAAAAAGGGCGGTTTTAATGAGCGTCATACAGGAGGAGAGAGAGGAGGAGGGGTTTAAGTCGGGCATTCCAGAAATTTGGGCCCAGGTAGCTGAAGCCAAGACCGCCAATGGTGGATCGATTAAAATCAGGAGTGCACAAGAGATCATTATTTGAGGAACGCAGTTATCTCGGGGGGTTGTGAGGCTGGGGGAGGTTACAGCGATAGGGAGACGCGAGGCAAAGGAGGGATCTGAACACATGGATGAGATTTTTTAAATCGAGGCATTGGCGGAACGGGAGCCAAAGTCGGTGAGCGAGCACAGGTGTGATGGCCAGTTTCAAAGCTGAGCACCGTGTGCAGGATCGGAGGGACAGTGCGACTCGGGATAATTGGCCTGGGGCAGTGAGAACACATCTTGGGCATTAAGATATTCAATATCTGAAAGAGACAGGGAGATGAGATATTTATGTCAGTTATCCTGGCATCTGCAAAATCCATCCTCTCTCAGTGACCAACATCTTTCTTACCCTCTCCTTCCTTTCCTGGTAATGTGTTTTTTTCAGTCGTTTCATTTGCTTCCAACATCTAATTCCCCCGACATTTGGTGAAGCAGAGGGTGCTGGAGGAAAATAAAAGACAGAAGCAGACGGAGATGGCAGGTGAAACTGGCAGAAAATGTGAGCGTCACTTGCTTCAAATGAGGCCTGAGAGGCCGGCGTTGCCTTGCACCTTTCCGAGGAGATGCGTTGATCAGGTAGGTTTGTTTTGGAAATGGAAACAGTTACACCAGCAGCTTGTAATAGTATTTCCCCTCACTGTCCACTTCATGTTCATGCCGACCCGCACTTGGTGCTTTCATTCTTTGAAGAAGTCTTTCGTGTTCTTCCAGTAAATTTCATTTTGTACGAGCAGCTTGTCTGGGGCCAAAGTGACCTGATTTTCAAGGGGACGAGTCGGAAAAGCAGCGTTGGTCGGTTTGCTTGCAGGAAAATTGCAGCTGGTTCCCTGGTGGTTAGGATTCGGATGCAGGTCAGGTTGGTTTTCTGGAAGGAGCAAATCAACTCGGCCGAAAAAACACCTCCAGCCGAAGGCACCAAAATTGTTCTGTCTTTGTAAAAGACTGAATGTCAGGACTGAGATTCAAATCCACGTCTGCACGCGAGCTGAACGCAGTGCCCGAGACTTCCGACTCGTGGGTGCAGTGGTACATTCTCTCATTTCCAGATTAAAAGCCAAAGACATTTTTACTCATTCTGGACTTCGTTAAATGTTTCAGGAGGTCTGAGTGACTGGGATACAATCTCCCCACTTTTTCCTACCCATGTGCTCGGTGTATGGGGAGCTTTGATCGGGTCATGGTATCTTTTTTTCCCCAGGGAGGAGCAGTAATGCGATGTCTGAGGCTGCATTCACTGCTTTCCACCGGCAGCAGATGAATGGAAAAAGCGGGGCCAGAAAGGCGGCCTCAATTTTGCTGCTTGTCGCGGCCTCACTTACTCCGGGAGCTGGGGTGCAGCGAAAAAGCGCTGCAGGATCCTTTAATGATCTCTCACAAATCAACTGAAACTATTCGGAATGTGTAGCTTTGAGTGGGGCTTTCTGCATCGTCAGAGCAGGAAACGTGAGTGAGGGAGAGACACTGCCGTTATCTGTGTGCTGTTTAACCATGTGTAGAACTACAAAGAAAGAAAGAATACACCGGGGATGAGAGATATTGTATTATTTTTATTTTACCCTCAATATGAAATATTGTATTGTTTGTAATTATTCATGTTTAATGAAGAATGTCTTCAAAATGATTCCACCCGACATTGAAACGGGAGCGTTCTTTATATGAGGCGAAATGTAATAACCGCTACGGAAACTCAGCTCTATGAACCGTTATAGGAACAACTCAAAGAAGAGAATTGGGTTCTATAAATGCTTGTAGTGCGGGAAATGCATTCGATTCCCAATCATGGAATTAATCTTTACGAAACATTTTACCATGTTAATTACGCAAAACACGTTAAAATCTGTAAAAAAAAAGATGAATAATTGTTCCAATCACCATGAATCAACCGATGACTTTCTGTTTCAGACTGAAGGAAATCCTAACATGGTTACCGAGACAGTCAAAACTTTAATAAGTTTTTGTGTTTTGCCTGTGTTGAATTGTCTTCCGTGCTCATTTTACAAACGGCATTTTAGGACTGGGTTAAAAATGTTCAGTGCTTATGACACCAGGAATCTGGTGCAGCCTTTGTTAAATTTCCCACCTCACTAAAACACAACGGTAACTCTTGCCCCACTCGATCATACAACCCCAACTAGTGCTGCCTCATTTAAAGAACCTTAACTAGTGCCCCCCCACTATTTAACAACCTCAAGTGTGTATATACAAAGTGTGAGTGTGTTTATTTGACTGTGATATTTATGTAATAGCAGCCTCCAATCCCTCCGTGTCTATGGAAAGTTTGATATGGAGATGCCGGTGATGGACTGGGGTTGACAATTGTAAACAATTTTACAACACCAAGTTATATTCCAACAAATTTATTTTAAATTAAATTCCACAAGCTTTCGGAGGCTTCCTCCTTCGTCGGGTGGATGGTGGAAATGATATGTTCGAATCCTTCGCATTTGTAAAACATAGAATAATGCCTGGTGATTACTGCCCGTTGCCAAGGCAATCACAGTGAGCAGACAGAAAGGTGTCATCTAAAAGGCCACTGAATATACAAACCCCATCAAAAAAAAGAGAGAGAGAGAGAAGGAAGACAGTCAAAGACCCGTTATATTAAAAACAGATAACATTTGTTCGCTGGTGGGGTTACGTTTAGTGTGACATGAACCCAAGATCCCGGTTGAGGCCGTCCTCATGGTTGCGGAACTTGGCTATCAATTTCTGCTCGACGATTTTGCGTTGTCGTGTGTCTCGAAGGCCGCCTTGGAGTATGCTTACCCGAAGGTCGGTGGCTGAATGTCCATGACTGCTGAAGTGTTCACCGACAGGGAGAGAACCCTCCTGTTTGGCGATTGTTGCGCGGTGTCCGTTCATCCGTTGTCGCAGCGTCTGCATGGTCTCGCCAATGTACCATGCTCCGGGGCATCCTTTCCTGCAACGTATGAGGTAGACAACGGTGGCCGAGTCACAGGTGTATGAACCGTGCATCTGGTGGGTGGTGTCCTCTCGTGTGATGGTGGTATCTGTGCCGATGACCTGGCATGTCTTGCAGAGGTTACCGTGGCAGGGTTGTGTGGTGTCGTAGACGCTGTTCTCCTGAAAGCTGGGTAATTTGCTGCGAACGATGGTTTGTTTGAGGTTTGGTGGCTGTTTAAAGGCGAGTAGTGGAGGTGTGGGGATGGCCATAGCGAGGTGTTTGTCCTCATTGATGACATGTTGAAGGCTGCGGAGATCATGGCGTAGTTTCTCCGCTCCGGGGAAGTACTGGACGACGAAGGGTACTCTGTTGGTTGCGTCCAGTGTTAGTCTTCTGAGGAGGTCGACGCGATTTTTCGCTGTGGCCCGTCGGAACTGTCGATCGATGAGTCGAGCATCATATCTTGTTCTTACTAAGGCGTCTTTCAGCGTCTGTAGGTGTCTATCGCGTTCCTCCTCGTCTGAGCAGACCCTGTGTGTTCGCAGGGCCTGTCCATAGGGGATGGCCTCTTTGACGTGGTTAGGGTGGAAACTGGAAAAGTGGAGCATCGTGGGGTTGTCCGTGGGCTTGCGGTAGAGTGAGGTGCTGAGGTGCCCGTGTTTGATGGAGATTCGTGTGTCCAAGAAAGAAACTGTTTCTGAGGAGTAGTCCATGGTGAGCTTAATGGTGGGATGGAACTTGTTGATGTTATCGTGCAGTCTCTTTAGTGATTCCTCACTGTGGGTCCATAGAAAGAAAATGTCGTCGATGTATCTGATGTACAGTGTTGGTTGGAGGTCCTGTGCAGTGAAGAAGTCGTGCTCAAACTTGTGCATGAAAATGTTGGCGTATTGGGGTGCGAATCTGGTCCCCATGGCTGTTCCGTGTGTTTGGGTAAAGAACTGGTTATTGAAGGTGAAGCGGATGAGTTGTAGGATGGCGTCTGGAGATTGGCTGTTGTTGGTGTTGTGTATTGATGCTGTCGCAGCGATGCCGTCATCGTGGGGGATACTGGTGTCGAGTGCCGAGACGTCCATCGTGGTGAGAAGTGTTCCTGGTTCAGCAGGTCCGTGGGTACTGAGTTTTTGTAGAAAGTCTGTAGTGTCGCGACAGAAGCTGGGGGTTCCCTGCACGATGGGTTTCAGGATGCCCTCGATGGATCCAGAAAGGTTCTCACACAGGGTTCCGATGCCTGATACGATAGGACGTCCGGGTGTGTTGGCTTTGTGCATCTTTGGGAGGCAGTAGATGTCTCCCACGCAGGGAGTACGTGGGATGAGAGTGCGTAGGATGTTTTGAAGGTCTGGATCCAAGGTCTTGATCAGTTTGTTCAGCTGATGGGTGTGTTCTTTGGTCGGGTCTGTGGTTAACCGTCTGCAGTGTTCCTGGTTGTCCAGTTGTCGGTATGCTTCTTTGCAATAGTCCGTTCTGTTCTGTATGACGATGGCTCCTCCTTTGTCCGCTGGTTTGATGACGATGTTGCGGTTGGTCTTGAGAGGTTTGATGGCGTTGAGTTGTGCTCGGGTGGCATTCTGGACTGTCTTCTGACTGCGGCTGATGAATCTGGCATAGACGCATTTCCTGACAGCTTGAGCATACATGTCAAGCTGAGGGCAGCGACCCTCTGGAGGAGTCCAGTGTGACTCTTTCATCTTCGGTTGCTGTACCGCGGAGCCCTCTGTCTGCTGTTACGGATCGTTGATTGTCTCATTGGGTTCGCTGCTGAAATCTTGGGGTTTGTGTTAGAATTCCCGGAGCCTCATTCTCCTGATGAATTCCTCTGTGTCTGCCGCGAGACTAGTGGGGTCCATTTTGGTAGTGGGGTAGAAATTGAGCGCTCGGCTGAGAACTTCAATTTCGTCTGGTTAAAGGGTGTGGTCGGACAAATTGACGATGGACTTCCCTGTGGTTGCAACCGTGGTACCAGGGGAAGCTTGGTCGATGCTGGTGGTGATGCTGAGTTTCTCAAGCTTCCTGCTCTTGGTTTTCATGTAGGCAGCGTAGTTCCGTTGCCTCGTCTGTTTGGCGGTATATCGTAGCTGGTCTGCTATGTCCTGAGTACAGTTTGAGAGTATGGACTCCATCTTAGTTTCGAGGTTGCGGCGTCTGCTGTGGAGTTGGTGTACGAGATGGTTGCGGAGTGTGCGAGAGGTACGACGGCAGAGTCTCTCAGCGTAATCCGAGTTGCATGTGGAATTGATTGGGTTCGTGATCTGTCGCCCTTTCGGGATCTTGTCTGCTTTCTTGCAGCTCTGTAAAAACTTGATGTCTGTGTCTAAACGCGCGATCTTCTTGGATATCCTTTCCAATGTGAGCCGGCAGTTTGTCGTGTCGATGGTAGCCATGATGTGGAGATGCCGGTGATGGACTGGGGTTGACAGTTGTAAACAATTTTACAACACCAATTTACAGTCCAACAAATTTATTTTAAATTCCACAAGCTTTCGGAGGCTTCCTCCTTCCTCAGGTGAGTGGTGTGGAAATGAAATTTTCGAATCCTTCGCATTTGAAAATCACAGAACAATGCCTGGTGATTACTGCCCGTTGCCAAGGCAATCACAGTGTGCATACAGAGAGGTGTCACCTAAAAGGCCACCGAATATACAAACCCCCCCCCCCCAAAAAAAAAAAAAAGAGAGAGAGGGAGAAAGAAGACAGTCAATGACCCGTTGTATTAAAAACGGTTTCAACCTATAATAATACATATCATAGACCCGGAGCATCTCTAATCTCTACAACAACGTGTAACATAGGCTTGAAACATTTCTAATCTCTAAAAGATTGTACAACATAGACCTGGAGCATCTCTAATCTCCACAACAACGTGTAACATAGGCCTGGAGCTTCTCAAATCGCTAAAACAATGTTTAACATCGGCCTGAAGCATCCCTAATCTCTAAAACAATGTGTAACATAGGCCTGGAGCTTCTCTAATCTCTCCCACAATGTTTAACCTAGCCCTGGAGCTTCTTTAATCTCTACAATAATGTGTAACGTGGGGCTGGTGCATCTCTAATCTCTACAACAATGTGTGACATAGGCCTAAAACATTTGCAATCTGTACAACTTGTAACAATGTCCTGAAACCACTTTAATCATTAAAATAATGTGTAACACAGGTCTGAAACATCTCCATTCTCAACAACAAAGCCCTACAACATAGACAAGTTATAATCCCACGTTATACACTGTTAAAAAGATCACAGATGTTTCATGCCTATGCTCCAGGTTGTTGCAGAGATTACAGATGTTCCAGACGTATGTTAAATATTTTTGTAGAGATAAGCGATGTTCCAGGCCTGTGTTACTTGTTGTTGCAAAGATTGCATTCTTTTCAAGCTTGTTTTATACATGGTTGCAACGATGACAGATGTTTCAGGCCCACGTAGAATCGTATATTCACAGAATGGTTACAGCTCAGAAGGAGGCCATTGAGCATGTGTCGGCTCTCTGGAAGCACAATCCAGTTAACCCCACTACCCGCTCTTTCCGCGTAGCCCTGCAGATGTTTCCCTTCAAGCAATTGTCCAATACCCTTTGCAAAGCCAAGATTGAATCTGCCTCCACCAACCTTTCAGGCATTGCATTTCAGATCATAACCGCTCGCTAAAAAAATGTCCTCATTTCGCCTTTAGTTCTTTTGCCAATCACCGAAAATCTGTGTCCATTGCTTCTCGACCCTTTCGCCATTGGGAAGAGTTTCTCTATATCCACTCTGCCGAGCGCCCTCATGATTTTGTACACCTCTATCAAATCTCCTCTCAATCTTCTGTGCTCTAAGGAGAACAATCCCAGTTTCTTCAGTCTATCCACATAACTGAAGTCCCTCATCCCTGGAACAATTCCAGTAAATCGTTTCCACATCCTCTCTAAGAGTTTCACATCCTTCCTAATGTGCAGTGCCTGGAACGGGACACAATGCACCAGTAGTTGCTGAACCAGTGTTTCATAAAGGTTGGTCATAACCTCCTTGCTTTTGTACTCCATGCCCATATTTATAAAACCGAGGATCTCTTTCGTTTTTTCACCGCCTTCTCAGCCTGACCTGCCACCTTCAACGACCTGTGCACATAAACCCCCAGGTCTCTCTATTGTTGCACCCCATTTACAATTGTAACCTTTCGATAATATTGCCTCTCCTCGTTCTTCCGACAGTGGTGCAAATTTTTGCAATTGATAGCAATATTTAAGGCCCATGTTACACATTGATTCAAAGATTATAGATGTTTCAGACCTGCATTACACATTGATTCAAAGATTATAGAGGTTTCAGACCTGCGTTACACATTGATTCAAAGCTTACAGATGTTTCAAACCTATGTTACATATTGATGCAAAGATTACAAATATTTCAGACCTACCTTGCACAATGATTCAAAGATTAGAGAGGTTTAATACCTTTGTTACATATTGCTGCAAAGATTACAGATGATTCAGGCCGATGTAACAGATCGTTGTGGAGATCAAAGATGTTTCGAGACGAAGTTATACATTGTTGTAGAGATTAGCGATGTTTCAGATTGATGTTACACATTGTTGCAGAGATTAGAGATGTTCCAGCCCTATGTTATGAACTGTTGCCGAGATTAGAGGTGTTTCGGGTCTATTTTATACATTGTTGCAGTATTTATTGGTGTTTCAGGACAATGTTGCACGTTGTTATGGTGATTGCAGATACCACAGGCCAATTCGTACACATTGTTGTCGAGATGACAGGTGTTTCAGGTCCATGTTATACATTATTGCAAAGATTGCCGATACTTCAGGCAAATGTTACAGTTTGTTGTACAGATTGGTGATGTTTCATCCCTAGGTTTTAAATTGTTGCAGAGATGAGCAAAGTTTTAGGCCTATGTTACAAGTTGTTTTAGAGATTAGAGATGTTTCAGTCCTATGTTAGACATCGTTGGAGCAACTGCAGATGTTTCCGTCCCTTGTTAAACATTTATGTAGTCCTTACAGATGTTTCACGCCTATGTTGAACATTGTTATAAAGATTATTGATGCTTCATAGGAACATAGGAACAGGTGTAGGCCATTCAGCCCCTCGTGCATGCTCCGCCATTTGATAAGATCATGACTGATCTGTGATCTAACTCCATATACCTGCCTTTGGCCCATATCCCTTAATACCTTTGGTTGCAAAAAGCTATCTATGCTGTACATTTTCGCAACAATTACAGATTTTTCAGGCTTATGTTACAAATTGTTGCAGGTAAGAGATGTTTGAGGGCTATTTTATATATTGTGCAGATATTAGAGAAGATTCCAGCCAATGTTGTACATTATTGTTGAGATTGGCGTTGTTGCACGGAATAAAGACTTTGCTGGCTTACGCAACACATTGTTATTGAGAATAGAGATGCTTTAGGCCTTTTTTATACATTGATGTAAAGATTAGAGATGTTCCCGGTCTATGTTACACATTTTTGTATTTATTAGAAATGTTTCAGTTCGATGTTACACGTTGTTTTATACATTAGAAATGATTCAGGCCTAAGTTACACATTTTTGTATACATTAGAGATGATTCAGGCCTATGTTACACATTTTTGTATGCATTAGAGATGATTCAGGCCCATGTTCACATTGTTATTTAAATTAGAGCTGATTCAGGCCAAAGTTACACATTTTTATATACATTAGAGATGATTCAGGCCCATTTTACACATTGTTGTTTACATTAGAGCTGCTTCAGGCCGATGTTGCACAATGTTGTATACATTCGAGATGTTTCAGGCCCAATTTACACATTATTGTTTACAATAGAGATTATTTAGGCGGATATTACACATTGTTTTATATATTAGAGATATTTCAGGCGTATGTTACACATTTTTGGATATTTTATAGATGATTCAGGCCTGTGTTACACATTGTTGTATGCATTAGAGATGATTCAGGCCTCTGTTACACATTGTTGTATACATTAGAGATGATTCAGGCCTATGTTACACATTGCTGTGTAATTAGAGATGTTTCAGGCCTATGTTACATATTGTTGTTAAAATAAGTGATTTTTCAGGCTACGTTATCCATTTTTGTTTACATTAGAGATGTTTCAGGCCTGTGTTATAACATTGTTGTGTACATTAGAGATGTTTCAGACCTATGTAACCCATTGTTGTATATATTAGTGATAATTCAGGCCGATGTTACACATTGTTGTTTACATTAGAAATGTTTCAGGCCCATGTTACACATTTCTGCTTACATTAGAGATGTTTCAGCCCTACTTTACCGATTGTTGAATATATTCGAACATTTCGAGGCCGATGTTGCACATTGTTGCAGAGGTTATAGCTGTTTCGTTCCAGTGCCAGCTCTGTGAAAGACCTATCCAATTAGTCCGATTCCCCTGCTCTTTCGCCATAGCCTTGTATTTTTCCCTTGAAGTTTTCCCTTTGTTGATCTTTGTATCTTTCTCATTCGCCAGGATCTGTGCCATTTTTTGTCTTTTTGTATGCCCTTTCCTTATGTCTTATAGTTTCCCTTACCTCTTTAGTTGTCCATGGCTGTTTTTTTTTGCCAAGTAGAGTTCTTGCCCCTCAGCGGTATAAACCGATTCTGTATCACGTTAAATGTTTCTTTGAACATTTAACACTGATCATCAGTCGTTTTACCCATTAACAGATTTGCTCAGTTTACTGTGGACAGTCTCTGTCTCATCCCATTGAAGTCGGCCTTGCCCGAGTCTAGAATCTTAGCAGCTGATTCGTTTTTTTCCGTTTTAAACACTGCATTGAACTCGATCATGTTATGATCACTATTGGATAGATGTTCACGCACAGTTAAGCTGTTAACTAAATCTGGTTCATTACTCATTACCAAATCTAGTATGGCTTGCCCCCTTGTTGCCTCTAGGACATACTGCTGTAGAAAACTATCCCGGACACACTCAAGAAATTCACTACGTTTCTGACAGTTGCTAGTCTGCTTTTCCCAATCTATGTGAAGGTTGAAGTCCCCCATTAAGACCACAATGCCTTTCTTACAAGCTTGTCGAATCTCTGCATTTATACAATCTAGCACTTCAGAGCTGCTGCCAGGGCTCCTATATACAACCCCCACTATAGTCTTAGATCCTTTCCTATTTCTCAATTCAAAGCATAAGGTCTCTGTTGACTGCTTACCTCTCGTTATATCCTCCTTTATCATTGAAGTAATTTCATCTCTAATCATTAAGGCTACTCCTCCCCCTCTTCAATTTACCCTATCTCTCCTGTAGACCTGATAACCTTGTATAATTAGTTCCCATTCCTGGCCATCAATGCAGCCAAGTCTCAGTAATATCTACAATATCATACCCTCCAATTTGAATTTGAACCTGTAGTTCATTTAATTTATTCCTTATACTCCGTGCATTTGTATATAGAAATCTTAGTTGGGCCACACACCCTCGCCTGACCTTCATCTTTGATGCTGGGTTAATCGCCTTACGCCATCTAGTTTTTATTTTATCTGTCGTGCCGAAAGTACACTTTCTTTCCGCTGCTCTACGCTATTCCCTTTCACTTGTTCTTGAACAACTGTTTGTACTATTTGAATTGTAAATTTCCCCTGGGTCTTCCCCTCTCTTGCTGCTCTCAAATTTATACACTTCTGACTCCCCGCTCAGGTTCCCATCCCCCTGCCACTCGAATTTAAAACTTTCCCAACAGCAGGAGCAAACACCCAGGAGGGGACATTGGTCCCGGTCCTGCTCGGGTGTAATCCGTCCAGTTTGTACAGGTCCCACCTTCCCCAGAACCGGTCCCAATGCCCCAGGAATCTAAATCCCTCCTTCCTACACCATCCCTGCAGCCCCGCATTCATCCTGTCTATTCTCCTGTTCCTATACTCACTAGCACGTGGCACTGGTAGTAATCCTGAGATCATTACCTTTGACGTCCTGCTTTTCAATTTATCTCCTAACTCATTAAATTCACCTTGCAGGACCTCATCGCTTTTTTACCTATGTCGTTGGTACCAATATGGAGCATGACTACTGGCTGTTCACCCTCCCCCTCCAGAATGCCCTGCATCCGCTCCGTGACATCCTTGACCCTAGCACCAGGGAGGCAACATACCATTCTGGAATCACGTTTGCGGCAGCAGAATCGCCTATCTGTTCCCCTTACAATTGAATCCCCGATCACTATAGCCCTGCCACTCTTCTTCCTCCCCTCCTGTGCAGCGGAGCTACCCGTGGTGCCCCGAACTTGGCTCTTGCTGCGTTCCCCTGATAAGCCATCTCCCCCAACAGTATCCAAAGCAGAATATCTATTTGAGAGGGAGATGGCCCGAGAGAACTCCTGCTCTACCTGCCTAGTCCTTTTACTCTGCCTGGCGGTCACCCATTTCCTTTCTGCCTGCGTAATCTTTACCCGCGTTGTGACCACCTCACTGAACGTGCTATCCACGATAGTCTCAGCATCGCGGATGCTCCACAGTGAATCCACCCGCAGCTCGAGCTCCGAAATACGGTTAGCCAGTAGTTGCAGCTGGACACACTTCCTGCACACATGGTCGCCAGAGACACTGGTCGTGTCCATGACTTCCCACACATTGCAGGAGGAGCATATCACGTGTGCGAGCTGTCCTGCCATGATTGCCTTAGACTCTCAGACTCTCCTCCCGCCCTAGTTTTCTCCTGTTATACTGTGCTCACCTCTCGGACTCTCCTGCCTCACCTGTGACGTCGCACAGTAGTTTTCTCTTGTTGCAGGTCTGCTGCTGCTTTTATTCCCCAATCTCAGTCTTCAACGCTCAGGTCCACTGCCGCTCTGTGGAAAACGTGAGGAAAAGCAAGGCAAAGCAGCACCTCCTTCCCCCACTTCACCGAACTCCCACACTTACCAAACTCTCAGCAGTTCACTGTGTTGTCCGCATACCGTTCTGTCGCACTGACAGGCCCCTGTATTTCTACAGTTTGTGACTTAGATGAGTCAGGCCTGCCCCACCTTCAGGTACTAGTTTAATCCAACTAACCAATTTACTTCCGACAGCAGCTCTCTCTGCTGAAGCCTGGCAAAAACTTAAAAATGTCAAATTTAAAATTGAACTTAAACAGTTTAAAGCAATATACACTAGATTTTAAAGAGATTAACCCTTAAACTCCCACACATACCAAACTCTCAGCAGTTCACTATGTTGTCCGCACACCGTCCTGTCGCACTGATAGGCCCCAGTATTTCTACAGTTTGTGACTCAGATGAGTCAGGCCTGCCCCACCTTCAGGTACCAGTTTAATCTAGCTCAACAATTAACTTCCTACAGCAGCTCTCTCTGCTGAAGCCTGAAACAAAGGAGAAAAAATTAACTTCAAAATTGAACTTAAACAGTTGATAGCAATTGAACTTGAACAGTTGAAAGCATTATGCACTAGATTTTAACGAGATTAACCCGAAAACTCCCACACTTACCAAACACTCAGCAGTTCACTGTGTTGTCCGCACACCGTCCTGTCGCACTGATTCACCTGATTGAATTTTTTGAAGAGGTGACTCAAGTAATGGACATGGGAATGTCACTGGATGTTATTTATATGGACTTCCAGAAGGCATTTGATAAGTTCCACGAAAGAGATTGTTAGCTAAGTTAGAAGCCCATGGAATCGAAGGAAAAGTACTGACTTGGTTCGGAAATTGGCTGAGCGAAAGGCGACAGAGAGTAGGGATAATGGGAAGGTACTCACATTAGCAGGATGTGACTAGTGGAGTCCAGCAGGGATCTGTCTTGGGGCCTCAATTATTCACAATATTTATTGACGACTGAGATAAAGGCATAGAAGTCTCGTATCTAAGTTTGTAATGACACTAAGATTGGTGGCATTGTAAGCAGTGTAGATGAAAACATAACATTACAAAGGGATATTGATAGATTAGGTGAATGGGCAAAACTGTGGCAAATGGAATTCAATGTAGACAAATGTGAGGTCATCCACTTTGGTCAAAAAAGGATCGAACAGGGTACTTTCTAAATGGTAAAAAGTTGAAAAATGTGGATATCCAAAGGGACTTATTGGTTCAACTATATAGATCATTGAAGTGTCATGAATGGGTGCAGAAAATAATCAAGAAGGCGAATGGAATGCTGGCCTTTATATCTAGAGGACGAGAGTACAAGGAGGCACAAGTTATGCTGCAGGTGTACAAAACCCTTGTTAGACCGCACCTGGCGTACTATGAGCATTTCTGGGCACCGCACCTTCGGAAGGACATATTGGCCTTGGAGGTAATGGATCGTAGGTTTACCAGAATGATACCCGGACTTCAAGGGTTAAGTTACGATGAGAGATTACACAAATTGGGGTTGTATTCTCCAGAGTTTCGAAGGTTAAGGGGTGATCTGATCGAAGTTTATAAGATATTAAGGGGAACGGATAGGATGGATAGAGACAATTTATTTCCGCTTGTTGGGGATTCTAGGAGTAGGGGGCACAGTCTAAAAAATAGAGCCAGACCATTCAGGAGCGAGATTAGAAAAAATTTCTACACACAAAGTGTGGTAGAAGTTTGGAACTCTCTTCCGCAAACGGTAATTGATACTAGCTCAATTGCTGAATTTAAATGTGAGATCGATAGGTTTTTGGCAGCCAAAGGTGTGAAGGGATATGGGCCAAAGGCAGGTATATGGAGCGAGATCACAGATCAGCTATGATCTTATCAAATGGCGGAGCAGGCATGAGGGGCTGAATGGCCTCCTCCTGTTCCTATGTTCCTATGTTCCTAATAAAGCGTCATGCTCGTCATCAGTTAAAGAGATCAGTAAAAGCTTCCTTCGAGTTGTACAAATCTATTTCAATGCAATGTCTGCACATAAACCAATTTATGTTGTTCTAACAAAGCTGTGTCGACGAATAGTTTTCAATGTTAATTCATCTCAACAAGCCCATCTGTTGTATAAATCTCTGTCTGGTACAAGAATTTTCGCCCAGAAACTACATTTGCTCATATAGTGAACAACAAATGAGAAAACACGGTCACAACAGAAATAAGAAGATACCGAGAGGAGTAATGAAAAGCTTGGTCAAAGAGTAGGTTTAAGGAGGATGTAAAAGGAAGAGTGGGAGACTAAGCTGACTGAAGGCGTGGCCACCAATGGTGGGACGGAGAGAGTGGAGGTCGGTTAAATGTAACAAGAATAACTTGTAGCGCCTTTAACATTGATAAAGATCACTAGGTGCTTCACAGGAGTATATATCAGACAAAAATAGACCCCCAGCCAAAGGAGGAGATATTAGGAGGCGTGTCAAAAGCTTGGAGCATGAGATTGGTTTCTTGCAAGGTCTGAAAGGGGGAGACGGAGATGAAAGGTAGCGGGGCTTAGGGCGGGTATTTTGGAGCGTGGATATGGCTTAAGCCGCGTCTGCCAAAATTAGGGCAAATGAACTGCAGATGCACAAGCGGCCAAAGTTTGAAGAGCAGTGGGAGGGGCTGTCGAGCTGAAGGAGATTATAGAGATTGGGAGGCGTGAGGCTCTTATGTATTTAAGGTCGAAGATAAGCCATGATATTATTGAATACGGAAGCAGGCTCGAGACGATGAATGGCCTCTTCCTGCTCCTATTTCTTCTGTTCCCATAGACGAAAGAAAAATTAAACTGCAGGCTCAGGAGACAGGAAACCATTGCATCCAATAAGGACTTGGATGATTGGTGACGGACATTGTGCGGGATAGGACACGGACAGCAGAGTTTTGGATGAGCTTAAGTTTGTGGAGAGGCCGGAGAGGAGATCAAAGACCAAAGACGTTACAAAGGCATGGCTGAGGGTTTTAGTAGCACATGAGCTCGACGGGTGGGATGTTATTACGGATTTAGAAGTAGGCTGTCTTTGGGATGGAGAGGATATGGAGTCAGAAGTTTCGCTTGTGGTCGAATAGGACGCTGCAGTTATGAACAGTCAGGATCAGCCTCAGACGAAGGCCAGGCATGGGGTTGGAATCAATGACAACGATGTGGAGGTTGTGGGACCAAAGAGCATGATTCTCCAATTGTAACTGGAGGAAATCGTGGCTCATCTAAAACACGATGTCGGTCTGAAAAACACAAAGATATTGGAAGCGTCCAGAGAAGCCGAGGTTTTATAAGCGTACATCTGAAAATCAGTTTGTGACTGCGGACTATGTCACCAAATGGCAGCCTGTCGATGAGGAAAAGAAGGGAGCCATGGATTCAACCTTCAGAAACATCAGAGATAATCCGTGATAGGTTGTGAAGAGGAGCTTCTCCTGGCTGTGATCAGATAGGTGAGTGGAACCAAGCGAGGGTAGTCCCAACAAAGGAGGACAGTGTCCATTCAATAAGGGGGTCAGGGGTAGGTTTGTTGTTGGTGTATGGGGAAATTTACAAGGCTCTGCGCTAAGTGTAGATAGCTCTTTCAAAGCGCCAGCATGAGGGATCGAATGGCCTTCTTCTCTGCTGTGGGCTATATGCTTCTTTGATATTATGTGTGGAGGAGGGGAGGGGGATAGGGAGTGGGGGGCCATGGAGTGATTTAACCCAACAATGATAATTTTAAATTTAAGGCGATGGGGAACTGGGAGCCAAGGAAGATAATTTGAGAATCAGCAGGACCTGGTGCGCGTCGGAAGCTAGAGTTATGGTGTCTACAGGAGTGCATTGGAGGAATGGAGACTAGAGGGAACAGTGGCATGGATGGGGGTTTCTATGGAAATGGGTGAAGGAAGGAATTGAGGCTGGTGAGGGCATCACGGGGCCTTTGTGATGGAGGTCAAATCGGGTCATGAGCTCAGCTCGGTATTACACGGGGCCAATGTTCTTGGATTTGTTAACCAATGAAGCATAAACAGGTAATTCTGCACTGAAATAGCGGAGAGAGGGATGTCAACGGGGTACGTTCAATGTCTGTCCCCTAATATCACCCACAGTCATTTCTAGGCTGTAGTCCTCAACCTACCCTTTAATGACCTTGTGTCAGACATTCAAAGTTCATATTTTAACTGGGAAACTGCGGGAACAGAGTGAAACCGGTATTCTTGTGTTCCTGGATTCAGTTTACACTGCAGAGAAATCGGTAACATTTATAAATGAATCGCCAGCAGTGAACATGATCAATACAATTTCAACTATAGAAAAACTGTAAATGAAGCCGCTCATTATTCTTGGATCAGTCCTGTATGAGTACAGTTTTTAACTTTATTCCTGAGAGAGGTCTGATTGAGATAATATTCTGGACTTTGAGATGTTTGTGTTCTATCCACCACATTATTCGTTTTTTTTTATTCGTTCATCGGATTTGGGCGTCGCTGGCGAGGCCGGCATTTGTTGCCCATCCCTAATTGCCCTTGAGAAGGTGCTGCTGATGTAACGTGTTTGTTCAATTGACTGTATAAATCAGGGCTTTTTGGAACGGACCAGCTCAGAGTGCCTACCGGAGCTAAGGTTTCCAGGCCAACAGAAGTCAGTGCTTCTCGCAGAAATGCATTATCCAGTAATATATCAGGTACAGGACATTTACTATCCTGTTCTTGCAGCCGTTGGTGTTCCAGGTAAGCCGTTGTTGGTGTTAACTCTGCTGCTATACTTGGCAAATTATTTTTTCTCCCTGCATGTTTTACACAGTGGCCTGTTCCGCTCCACTGGCTGAATGATGGAATGTGTTAAGTCTCTGCTCTTTCTATCCTGTAGCAAATGCATTATAGCTATAATTAAGTTTTTATGTCCAACCCTGGCCTTGCTTGCGGGATTATTCTCTGTACTTACTCTATGTTGAGTAATGGAATGTCCTTAAATTCTAAACGTTCTCAATTGTCAAGTTACATTATATCCTTGATGATATTTTTATATCCAGCCCTGGCATTGTTGTTGGATTGTTCTCAGTACTTCATATATTGTCGAATGATGGTATGTCCTTCACACCGATATGTTCGATCATATAACAATTACCTGATATCTTTAAAGACCTTTTTTATGTCCTTGGATTATCACTGGATTAGTCTATGTACTGAATGTATTGTTGGATAATGGGATGCCCTTAGCTTCTAACCGTTCGGTCTTGTAGAAGTTGCATATATTGTGTATCGAAACCTAGCATTGTTACTGGATTATTCTCTGTGCTGAATGTACTAGAACCAGGTGTCTTTGTTAAGAGCTGATATCAGACCTCCAGGAGCTGTTAACCGATTCATGACGGGGAACTACCCTGTCCTGGAATATTTTTTCATCAATCTGTTTTCGGTGATTGATAATGAGACAGCCCAGGGTCTCAGTGTTACAAGGAGGCAGCGCAAAGTCCTCCTGCCCCTAAAATATGCTTCGGTTTCACTCGCACTTCAATGTATTTAGAATCACTGTTATGTAATATTATTTCATCATGTGTGTATCTGACGCCACTTTCGATGTCTGGCAACTGAACTGAGTTTGCTTGTGATTCTTTCACCTCTTCTTCTCTGCTGCACTGTGGATGAATTTACTGACAATCATTGTAAAATGCAATGTTTGTAGTTATGTTGTGTCAGTTTGCATTGTTAGAATCAGGAGGCCATTTATCTGTGGATTATTAGTATAATGTTGCCGTTTTGTTAATTGAACAATCGCGCCATCTATCGCTTTTCTTCATAATTGCAGGAGAAGGAATCTCAATTATTTTGAGACCTGTCTGGAAGAGGTGTTCGATTTTGCTGATTCTATGATTTGCAGATGAAGTTAACTGTTAGGTGAAATAAGCAGACGTTCCTGAAAGTATCAGCAGATCAGGCAGCATCTGACGAGAAAGAGACAGAGTTAACCCTTCGGGTTGATGATCTTTCCTCAGAACGGGAAGTTTAAAATCTAACAGTTTTTAAGCAAGTACAGAGCCCGACAAAGTGGGGAGGAAGGCAGGTGGGGGTTGGGTGGGTTGGGGGGGGGGAAGAACAAAGGGGAGATCTGTGATAGGGTGGAAGGTGGGAGTGATTAAATGACAAAATGATGCAAGATAAGTCGGGTGGCAATGGGACAAATAAATAAATAAAAGATTGGTCTCGAGGAACTGTAAATGGCAAAAGCAGAACCATTACCAGCACCTACAGTCCGAAAAAATGAGAGCAGTGTTTATGATCTGAAGTAATTGAAATCACTGTTGAGTCCGGAAGGTTGTAAAGTAACTAATGGAAAGATGAGCTGCTGTTCATCGAGCTTCCGCTGAGTTTCATTGGAACAGTGTAAGGGGCCGAGGGCACAGGGGACAAATAGGCAGTGGGATAGAGAATTAAAATGGCAAGCGACCAGAAGGTGACGGTCAGGCAAAGCGGTTACCCAATCTGTGTTTAGTCTCCCCGACGTCGAGGTTCGAAGTCTTGGCAGTGTATGTGAACAGGTGGTGAGGTGAATGATCGGTAGATACAGTGAACTGTGCCTTGGAGACTTTAGCATTTAACAAACTGACACTGAGAATAGGATCGGTGGAACACGTGGATGGTGAAATGAATGCTGTTTCCGATGATAGGATTTAATCGGGAATGAAAATCCACTTGAGAAAGACATGAGATCGAATGTTAGAGAGGGTGACTGAGATAGAAGGCTGTGGTGTGAATAATTCATCAGAATGAATTGCTGAAACGTCTAGTACAATTAATCATAGAAAATGTGATTGAAGTTATAATTATGATGTGGTCAGATTGAGTGAGCTTTTTTTGAGGGATTCGCTGCTCTTTTATATCCCTGTCAGGTCCTCAATCTGTTTTGTGAATTCTCCTTGTTTCCCAAATTAAATCTAAACAAAATTAAACCTTACTTAAATAGTAGAATCAGTCATTTCTCGATCGTTAGAAATTATTTGAATATTCTATCTTTAAAGCTCGGCTGAATTCAATAAAGAACGAGGCTGGTTTAATTAACATTTTCAGTTTAATTTTTATAGAATGTACAAAGTAAATTTGATGATCACATTTTATCGCCTGACACCAATAACCACAGAAAAGAACTGTTGAATTTATGAGTTGGATTGTGTTAGTGGGACATATAGATTAGATTTCCTCTAACAATCTGCTCCAGTCTCTCCCTGTGAATCGCAGCCTCTCCTCCCACTGTATTGAATCATCTGTCTCCTCATTGATTGCTTCAGTTGATCCGCTTTCTCAAACTATCTGCTCCGGACTCCCCTTCAGCTACTCATGTCCATTTCCGAATCTCCCTCCGAATGTCACTCACTGGCTCCGTCTCCACCTGATTTACCCGTTTAGTGCCAGCCCCTGTCGACTCTCTTAACACTGGGCAACAAATCAACAGCATCTCCCCCTGTCCCCTCGCCTTCCCGACGCTTCGCTCTCTTTCCCCGTTTGTCAGGAGCCCAAATCCGGCTTTAATCCGCTGGATTCCAGCTCGGTGACGCCACGTCTCCTTTCCAAACCGGAACTGTGCCCTCACTCAGCCATTCCAATGGATCAGATGCTCATTTTACTCACTTTCTTTATCGATCTCCCAATTCATTATTGATCATTGTGTTTAAAAACAATTATCTGCCCGAAAGCGCTGCCCAGGTCAATGAATCACTTTCCACCGTTCGATGCAGCAACAAAGCTGGAAATTTCACGCCAGATCCTCTCAAAGTGCTGCTGTGGCTCCAGGTCTGATCAGTAATTTCTCTGCTTCCTTTTCTCTCTCTTACAGTTAAATTGGTGGCGATTGTGGTCCTGTCCGGAGGAAAGTGCGGTCTATCCAAATGCATCAGTCGCTATCTGATGGGAATGGCAGTGGCCGATCTCCTGGTCGTTATCACTGATCCGATATTGAGATGGATCGGTCAGATTTATCTCCCACGGTGATTCTTGGACATTACTCCCGTGTGTAGTTTTATTATCTTCATGAGTTATGCAACCGCTGTGGTTTCAGTTTGGCTCAGAGTCGCTTTCACCTTTGATCGATTTGTGGCCATTTGTTGCGAGGAGCTGAAAACTAAATATTGCACCGAGAAAACAGCGGCTGTGGTTCTGGCAACATTGAGTGTGCTGGGCTGTTTGGAGAGTCTCCCCTGGTACTTTACACTTAAACCTGACTATATCATTGATAATGTTCCCTGGTTTTGTGTGATAACACGGAGCTTCCGTCCATCCCCCGCATGGTCCGTATTTGACTTGCTTCACCTCATATTAACCCCGTGTGTCACGTTCTGTCTGATTTTGATACTCAATGTTCTGACGGTCAGAAGTGTTTTGGTGGCCAGTCGAGCCCGCAGTGGACTCCGGGGCCACAGCAATGGTGAGAATCACAAGGATGCAGAGATGGAGAACCGAAAGAAATCCATCATTATACTCTTCAGCATATCGGGCAGTTTTATATTGTTATGGGTAACACAGGTTATATTTTACATTTTTGCGCGAATTATAAACATTCAGTCTTATAACTCTGCCACTGACCCTGTTTATATCGCAGAACACACAGCAAAGATGCTGCAGCTTTTCAGTTCCTGCACAAACACGTGTATTTATGTCCTGACCCAGACTAAATTCAGAGAGGAGCTGAAGAACGCGGTGAAATATCCATTCCATCTAATTGTCAAATTAGTGAGATCATAGAAGGAGCTGATGGGTTTCAAGCATTGGAACCAATTCCCATTTTATAATACACCCCAACACTTATCAGGGGACGGAAAGTACATTTTATATCAGCAGCACAGGGCCATGACATGATCTTAAATCGGATTCTGAGATTATGTTTTATTGAGGCGGGGCTTGCTTTTCAAACAACACTTGAATGGTTGGTCAAAATGGCCGCACTAAAGATCTCAGCTGGACTTCAACGAAATGGCTGCCCCGCAAAATAGGCAAACCTGGCAATCAAAATAGCTCCCTTGGGCCTGATCAGAATGGATGCCGTCCACATAAATGGAGAGAGAGAGAGAGAGACAGAAAGACAGGCAGAAGAAAAGACAGGGATAGAGAGAGACGGACATGCAGATCGAGGGAGAGAGAGGTCGAGATAAATGGTCAGACAGAGGGAGAGAGAGAGAAAGAGACAGCGAGAGAGACACAGGCAGAGGGCGAGAGGGAGAGAGACAGAAAGATAGTTGGAGATAGAGATCAAGGCAAAGAGGGACCACATCAATGAAGTCCCTCCTCCTTTGTACCATTTCAGTAAATATCCTCTGCACCATCTCCAGGGCTTTGACATCCTTCCTGAAGTGCAGTGCCCAGAATTGGACGCAATACTCCAGCTGACACGTAATCACTGATTTACAACGGTTCAGCTTGTATTCCTTGCTTTTATGCATTATGACTCCATTTGTCAAGGCAATGAACCGGTATGCTTTTTGTCACACTTATTAATCTGTCCTGCCACGTTCAAAGATTTGTGCACTTAAACCCGCAGTCCTTTCTATTCCTGCATATCATTTAAAATTGTGCCATTTAGTTTATGTTGCACCTCCTCACCCTTTCATCCAAACTGCATCACTTCACAATTCCCTGCCCATTACACCCGTCTGTCTATGTCTTGCTGAGATCTGCTACTATACTGTAATTACATTGTGTAGAACTATCCCTGTAAGATTTTCAATGCTGCTTCCGGAGAGCGAGTGTGTGTCTGTGGTGTGTGTGTTTGTGCATGTGTTTGTGTGTGTGAGAGAGAGAACATAGAAAGAGAGGGAGGTGTGGAAAGGAGGAGGTACAGTTGCACAGGAAGATACAAATGAAGGCAGACAGAAATGGAGATTGAGAGAATGGCAGACTCAAATTCAGAAACAGATATAGAGTTAAAGACAGAAAGAGATCAGGGGAGAGAAAGATAGAAATGAAACGGTAGGAAAAGGAAAATAATAAGACAGTGATTGAGGAGGAGAAAAGAAAAGATAAAGAAAAAAACACATGAGAGGCGATTAGAAAGACATGAAGACGGATAGAGATATAGTCAGAGAAATAAACAGAGATAGTCAAACAAAAGACAGAAAAGGAAAATAAATTAGGAAAGAGATAGGGAGAAGGCAAGAAATGGGCCAAAGGTAAGACGTGATATGGACAGGGACAAAAATAAAAATCGGAAGTAGGACACGGATGGAGAATACAAGGACAATAGAAACGTAATGATAAAAAGACACCGAAAATGAAGACAGGTGCACATAAAGGGGTGGGAGTGTATGTGAGGGAGATATATAGAAATAAAGAGGGGCAGAGACACGGTTGGGCAGAGATGGAGAGAAATAAATAGAGAGTTATTCAGACAGAAGAGAAAAATAAATGGAGAAAGAAAGCAGGTAAATCAACATATGTCGAAAGAGAGAGAGAGAGAGAGAGAGTGCAAACATGGATGGAACGAGAGAGAGAGACACTGACGAAGAATTATAAAGTGACAGCAGGAGGGTGGTTAATCGACAGAAGAAGTCAAACCAAATCAATTACAGACTGAGGGATAGGCAGAGCACGAGAGTTTCAGACATAATAAGACGGTAAGAGGAAGAGAAAAAGAGGAATGGAAAGCAAGAAGAACAGAAAACAGGAGAGAGGAGGAGAAATACAAAAATTAAAGCCGAGATAGAAAGACATGGAAGAAAATACAGAAAGAAATGCAAAGGAAAGATTGAGAAACAAACAGATTGAAACAAAGACATGTGAAAATGGGAGCGGGAAGAAACAAATAGAGAGAAAGAAAATGTCAAAGTAGATACACAGGGAGAAATAAAGAGTGAGATAGACAGGGGCAAATAGAAAGGGACAGGAGGAAGCGGAGACAGAGGTGAAAGAGTAAATGACAGATGAAGTCAGAGAGAGAGAGACAACGAGCGAGAGGGACAGGGAGGCGGTCGTAAAAAAAGACATAGGAGGCAGAGAGAGAAGACAGGCAGCGTCGTACAGACACAGAGAGAGGCAACCATCAGTATATAACTTTCGTTCTGGGATTAATCTAAGATCGACATTTGATTTCCAAACGGTTATGCATTTTGGGAATTCAGAATGTATCCTTTTATTTTTGTTGAAGCGATTCTCAATCAGGCATAAACCCAAGATGATGTTAACATTCGAATGTCAATTTTCCCAATGTATTAATAATAAATTATTGTTTTCTCTGAAAGCCGTTGTTTGTGCCTGAAGCTCTTTACGGAAAAAAGCCCATTAAATTAAAAATAAAAATAAACCACGTGGAGATAAAAAATCATTGCCCCAAATTAAAGTGTAAAATCACATTGCAGCTTTTTGCTCCTCCCTCGTTTTGGTGGAGAATGCGGTCATCCTAATTTTTCACATCATAATGTTTTTGATTCTTAACTAGAAATCTTAATTTTGATATCCTGAGATATCTTATTTTGTAATTAAGGATCAGGAGATGGAGAATACAATTTTCAGGCATTCTGTGATTTTTAGAAAAGCAATCGAACTGATTTGACTTCAAATGGCAGCTAAGACACTGCGAATTGAAGCTGAAATTAAAGCTTTAATGTACAGATATGGCGACTTTAAAGAGGAATTTGAGACTTGGAAAGACTCTTTCCACAAATTGACAACAGAAGCGAAACATGGGCCCAACTCCAACGTAGAATATGTTGAGGTTCCAGTAGAAAATTTGACTAACAAAAAGAAGGCTCTGGTCGAAGGAATTGCTAAATGGGGAGCGCTTTGAGATTTTATGAAGCGGTTTTTAATATCCCAGACAATAGACCACGAATCGTTACCAGATGAAAAGGAGAAATTGGAAAAGGGAAATTGCTGGTTTAACAGTAGAAGTGTTTTCTCCACTACCATAGCAACACCTGCTGATCAGAGTAATAATGAATCTTTAACGTTCACCGTATTAAGAGTATTGGGACCTGTCTAGGAGATATAGACAAATCCAGAACACATTAGGTTCCAAATGAAAAGTTACATGAATCCAGGACAAAGGGCGAGACACATTTGTCCGAGTGCTGCAAGTTGAATAATTAAATACAATAGTTAGAAATACAGTTATACTCTGAATCATTTATAGGGCAAATAGTCCGTATTTCAGAAGCCGAGAATAGTGACTCAGAGAAAAAAAGCCTTTGTTCTTCTGGAAGCCACAGTGATAGATCTCTGCCCATATCTCCTTCTCGTTTCCGGGATCAGAAAAGAAATGAGCGTACAGAATAAGTTGTGGTAATCCATGGGGTTAAGCATAGGAAGAGTGTAAGCACATTAACAGTAATGAATAAAATAACGGCACGAATAAGTGACAAGTCCGAGAGGACCAGATGATTGCCATCCCCGGGACTTAAAGGAAGTAGTTGAGAATATTGCAGATGCCTTAACTATAATCTTACAAAGTTCTCTCGATTCAGGAACCGTTCCTTTAGATTGGAAAATTGCACATTGCACTCCGCTGTTTAAGAAAGTTGAGCGAGGGAAACCTGGGAATGATAGACCAGTTAGCCTAACATCTGTTGTCAGGAAATGACTAGACTCTCTAATTAAGGATGGAGCTACTAAATATCTTTAAAATTTCCAGCTGATCCGAGAGAGACAGCAGAGATTTGTAAAGGATAGGTCATGCCTGACGAACCTGATTGAATTTTTGAAATTGTGACTAAAGTGTTGAACAGGGGAATGTCGATGGATGTTGTTTATATAGTCTTCGAGAAGGCATTCGATAAAGTCCCTCATAAGAGACTGTTGGCTAAAGTTAAAGCCCATGGAATTGAGGGCAAATTATTGACCTTGTTAGGGAATTGGCTGAGCGGCAGGAGACAGCGAGTAGGGATAACGGATAGTTTATAAAATTGGCAGGATGTGAGGAGTGGTTTCCCGCGGGGACCTTTGTTGGGACCTCAACTGCTCACTGTATTTATTAACGAATTAGATGACGGGATAGAGAGCCACATATCCAAGTTTGCTGATGACACAAAGCAATGTAAGCAACGTAAATGGGAGTATAAAGTAATAAAGATATTAGTAGATTAAATGAATGGGCAAAACTGTTGCAAATGGGTTTCAATGTAGGCAAACGTCAGGTCATCCACTTTGGAACAAAACAGGATAGATCAGAATATTTTATAAATGATAAAAAGCTCGAAACAGTGGAGGTCCAAATATACTTCGGGATCCATGTACATCGATCATTAAAATGTCATGGTCAGGTACAGAAAATAATCGAATAGGCGAATGAAATGCTGGCCTTTATATCTCGAGGACCACAATACAAAGGGGTAGAAGTTATACTGCAGCTATACAAAGGCTAGGTTAGACCACACCTGGAGTTCTGTCTTCAGTCCTGGACACTGCACCTTAGGATGGATATATTGACGTTGGAGGAAGTGCAGTGTAGATTTAAAAAATGATAGCTGCACTACAAGGGTTACATTTCGAGGAGAGATTACACAAACTAGAGTTGTATTCCATGGAATTTAAAAGATTAAGTGGTGATTTGATCGTAGATTTCAAGACATCATGGGAACTGATAGGTTAGATAGAGAGAACCTATTTCTGATGGTTGTTGAGTCTGGGAATAGGGGACACAGCCTAAAAATAGAGAAAGAACTTTCAGGAGTGAAGTTCAGAAGCATTTCTACTCGCAAAGGGTGATAGAAGTTTGGAACTCTCTTCCACAAACTGCAGTTGATGCGAACTCTATTGTTCTTTTTAAATCTGAGATTGGTCGATTTTTGTGAACCAAAGGTATTAAGGGATATTGGGCTAAGGGGGCTATTTGCATTTAGGTCACAGATCAGCCACGATCTCATTGAATGGCCATGATGTGGAGATGCCTGTGATCGACTGGGGTTGACAATTGTAAACAATTTTACAACAACATGTTATAGTCCAACAATTTTACTTGAAATTCACAAGCTTTCGGAGGCTTCCTCCTTCCTCAGGTGAATGTTGTGGAAATGAAATCCTCGAACCCTTCGCATTTATAAATCACAGAACAATACCTGGTGATTAAAGACAGTCTTTCCAACTGCCCGTTGCCAAAGCAATCAAAGTGTGCAGACAGAGAGGTGTTACCTACAAGGCCACCGAATACACAAACAACCAAAAAAAAAACAGAGTGAGAGAGAGGCAGAAACATAGAGACATCCAGAAGGAAGAGAAAGACAGCAAATGTCCCGTTACATTAAAAACAGATAACATTTGTTCGCTGGTGGGGATACGTGCAGCGTGACATGAACCCAAGATCCCGGTTGAGGCCGTCCTCATGGGTGCGGAACTTGGCTATCAATTTCTGCTCGACGATTTTGCGTTGTCGTGTGTCTCGAAGGCCGCCTTGGAGTATGCTTACCCGAAGGTCGGTGGCTGAATGTCCTTGACTGCTGAAGTGTTCACCGACTTTGAATGGCGGAAGAGGCTCGAAGGTCTAATTGGCCCACTTCTGTCCCTGTGTTTCTATTGGCACTTTAACCAACTACACCACACAGCGAAATGACGCTCTCACAATCTCGTTGAGCTGCAGTCTATGATTCTCCACCTGTTGTTTCTGAATGAATGAATTCGTCAGTTTGTGTTTCTTTGTTAGTGAGCGGGAGAATTTTCGAAATGTTTTGAAGATTTCCCAGTAAATCATTCACACAGAGTTCTCCCGAACTTTGTACGAGTGCATTAATGTGAGGATCACATACATCGTTCCGCAAACTCGTCCGCTAAAGTTTTAAAGGCGACTGTGTTTATTGTGAGGCGGTTCGATTTATCCAGACACACATCTGGTATAAAGGTAACGGTGACCCCGACGTGATTTTAATGTGCAGCCTCCAGATCTGAATGTGCTACCTTATTGCCTCGAGGTCGTTGATGGTCAGTTCGCCCTTCCTGGCTATGGAGAAATTTGAGGCACCGTTTCATAAATACTAGCTTTGTGATACATAAAGACTTTCAAATCTCCACCAGCTCCTGCAGGGTGTGATCCAGCCTTGGGAAGTAGAATTACTTCTCAGCGCCCATATCGTACTCGTTTCAGCCGCCTTCTGTAGTGAATAGGAGCAAAAGAATGCCATGGAAAAAATAACGAGACTAAAGACACACAAATCTCCATGTGGTTTCCAACCCAGGGTATTAAAATAAATAGACGAGGGCATTGTACATGCTTTAATCATGATCTTCTCAATCTCTCTTGATTCAGGAAGTTTCGCCTTGGATTGGAAAATTGCCAATGTCACTCCATTATTTAGGAATGGTGAGAGAGATAAACTAGGAAATTATATTCTATTTGTCTACCACCTGATATGGGGAAGTTAATTGAATGTGTTAGTAGAGACAGAGTGACTGAACATTTGGACGAACATGAACTGATCAGAGACAGCAAGCATGACTTTTTAAAGGGTATGTCATGTTTAACGAATCTAGTTGAATCGTTTGAGTATGTAACCAACGTGGTAAATAAGGGAGTGTCTGTTGATGTTATTTATATGGCATTCCAGAAGGCATTCGTTAGAGTTCCTCAAAAGAGACTGTTAACAAAAATGAGAGTGCATGTAATTGGAAGGAAACTATTGACAGGGATAGCGAATTGGTTAAGATGTAGATGATATAGAGTAAGGATAATGAGTGTGCTTCAATTGGCAGGATGTGACTAGAGGTGGCACCCACAGATTTGAGAGGGGGCCGCAGCTTTTCACTATATTTATAAATAACTTAGATGAAGGAATGGAGAGCTAGACATCCAAGTTTGCTGACGATGCCAAGTCAGGTGGTACAGTAAATAGTGTAGATTGGAGCAGAAATGTGCAAAAGGATATTGGTAGATAATTACGTGGAAAAAACTGTTTTGGATGGAGTTCAACGTGGAGAAGTATGAGGTCATCCACTTCGGAACTAAGATTGATAGATCGGAATGTTTTCTAAATGACGAGAAGCTAGGAACTGTGGATGAGCAGAGGGAATTGGGGGTCCGAGTACAGAAATCATTAAAACCTGGTAGACAGGTACAAAAGATAATAAAAAAGACGAATGGAATGTTGGCCTCTTTCTCAAGGGGGTTAAAATATAAAGGGGTGTAAGTGATGTTAAAGTTATATAAAACTCTGGATAGACCACATCTCGAGTACTGTGTTCAGTTCTGGACACCGCAAATCAGGAAGGACATATTGACCTTCGAAGGGGTGCAGAGCAGTTTCACCAAAATATCACTGGGGCCAATAGGGTTAAATTTTGAGGACAGAATCCACATACGATGCTTGCATTCCTTTAAATATTTTGGTGTTTAAGATGATTAAAGGAGTTGTTCGTGTAGTTAGAGAGAAAATATTTCCTCTGGTGGGAGAGTCAAGAACAAGGGGGCATAACCTTTAAATTAGAGCCAGGCAGTTCAGGGTTCATGTCAAGAAATAGTTCTTCACACAGAGAGGACTAGAAATCTGAAACACTCTGCCCCAAAAAGCTGTTGAGGCTGGGCCAATTGAAAATTTCACGACTGAGATTGAGAGATTTTTGTTTGGCAAGCGTACGACGGGTGAGGCAACCAAGGTTGTAGATTGAGTTAAGACACAGGCCAGCCATGATCCAATAAAATGATGGAACAGGCTCGAGGGTCTGAATCACCTACTTCTGCTCCTACGTTGCTATAAACATTAAAGTTAGGGTTTGCGTTAGGGTGACCCTAACCCATTCACACACACCCATTCTTCAATATAAATCTCACACTCATTCATACCCATACTTCATTTTTAAACGTCATACTCAAATGTATACTCCGATATTTTATAAAGCAAAAGCGCAGTCATATCCACATACCCAGTTTAAAACTTCCGCGGGTCCTGTTTGGAGCTCTCACGAAAGTCTGCACACTGAACGGTTAACTGTTTTCCAGACGCTGTCCGCAATGCTTTGTTTTGGATTTGCTGCCTTCTGCTGACGGCAGGCGATTAATTCGAGCGCGATATCGCCCCTCGCGGCGAAAGCTGCTTCTGACGGATGTCTCCGTCTCCAGGAGCTGGTCGGGATTGGAAAGCTCTTGTGTCACACGAAGTGCCTGAAGAGCCCATAGAATCTTGAAGGTCATCAGTGCGCTGCCTGCAGCCTGAGGTTCAATAATAGCGTGTCTGGCATCAACTTAAAGACGCTGTGTTCGAAATAGGTTGGGGGTCACAGTTTGTTTTTGGAGGAAACTGAACCGAAATCATTCAAGATGGCAGATTTTCTTTGCTGCATCATAATAAACAATATCTTGCTATAAATTTGTCTCATTAGTTCCCCAGTGTCAGAAGGAGAATTCTCTGATCTCCTCATTTATTTCGTATAAGAAACAAACACAAACAGACGTCTTAAATCAGAATCAACTCACAAATTGACACAGATAAACAGAGCGAGAGACACTGGCAGTATCGGTAAACCTGCGGGAAATAGGCAAGAGAAGCGATGAGGATACTCCTCAAACCAACCTTCTCTGCTGTGCGGTAGCTGATCGATCTTAGTGATTAAGCGCCGTGGTTTAGCTGGTCAAAGCACTTGTTTAATAAATAGGACATCCTGGGTTCGCTTTATCGCGGGGCCTTTTTATTACCTCAGTGATATTTACTCATTGTGAATTTAATGAAAAAATATCCGAGGGCGCGATTTGTAACAGTTCGGGAGCCAACAAGGTAAGGATTCTGGAATTACTGTGTGCAAGCGCCCCTTCATTGTACAACAGGCATCTCATAGAATGTGTCCAGAACACATTTCACCGATACTGCTCTGAAGGGCTGATTTTACAAACTTCTTTCCTTACAACCAGCAACCCATCTCGTACTCAAGGGTGCGAAGCGAAACTGGTTTCAAAGCCGTTTTCGATGTTCAGCTTTTATCTGCAACGTGCAATTGGTAGAAACTCTTTTACAACATATCTTAGTATCAATGAGAATGTCAGGCACAGGACGTTAGGGATGGAACCGCCTCTTACAATAAATACAAAGGATAATCGATTACAAAGTGAAAAATCCAATCCAATCTCTCAGTCTCTCTCTCTAGGTCACGTTCTCTATGAGTGGGCATAAACCAGCAGAAAATGACAGAACAGTTTAGTTTGTTTCATTTTCCTTCTGTTGAGTACAGTTGAAGAGAATGATCGCTCTGTTCTGCTGGACAAATAACCGGAATGAGCAGTGTATCTGGTTCCCACGGTACCCAGTGAACCATCCACGTGTATATCTGATATTTGCACTGATAGCTTCCTCCCGCACTAATTACAGGAAACGTTTGCCTCACGGTTCAACCACACTTCAGAAGTCCAGAAACACAAAGAATGGTAAACGCCTCCTGATGATGTCAAATAGAGATGAAAGAAGTTTGCAGGTTTAGAGAATCATAGAATGATACGTTCTTACAGAACAGAACGAGGCCCTTCGTCCCGTCGGGCCTGTGCCGGTTCTTTGAAAGAACTGTCCAATTTAATCCCACTTCCCAGCTTTTACCACATTGTCCTGCAAATTAGTCCTGTTCAAGTACATGTCCAATTGCCTTTTGAAAGGTCCTATCGAGCCTGATAGGCACTTTCAGGTAATGCGTTCCAGATCTTCATAACCCTCCGTGTGAAAAAATCTCTTCATTTCCCCTCTAGTTCGTTGGCCAATTATTTTAAATCTATTACCTCTGGTTACCGACCCACTTGCCAAAGTGAACACTTTCTCCCTACATGCTCAATCAAAACCCCTCATTATTTTGAATACCTCCATAGGTATCCCATAACCTTCTCTGCTCTAATGAGAACAATCCTCGCTTCTCCAATCTCTCCACATAACTGAAGTCCAACTTCGCTGGTATCATCCTGGAAAACCTCGACTGTGCCCTCTCCAAGACCTTGACATCCTTCCTAATGAGTGGTGTCCAGAATTGTACGCAATACTCCAGCTGAGGCCTAACCGGTGTATAATAAATGTTTCGCAAAACTTTATTGCATTCATACTCTATGCCTCCATTCATAAAGCCCAGGATCCCATATGTTTTTTACAGCCTTCTCAACTTGTCTTGCCACCTTCAAAGATGTGTGCACATGTACCCCCAGATCTTTCTGTTCCTGCTCGCACTTTAAAATTGTACGATTTCATTTATATTGCCTCTCCTCATTCTTCCAGCAAATGTATCACTGCACTTCTCTGCGTTAAATTACATCTGCCATGGGTCTACCCATTTTACTAGTCTCTCTGTGTCCTCCTGAAGACTGTTACTATTCGCCACATTGTTTACCACGTTTCTGAGTTTCGTGTCTGCTGAAAACTTTAAATTATATACTGTTTACCTAAGTTCAGGTCATTTATATGCACCAGTCCTAGATCATACTGTGTCACTGTCTGTTTAATCGTGGTGTCCTGTCGTTCCGGATCATTCTGTATCTGTTGAGAATGGGTCTGCCGTCAGTGCCGGATCATTCTGTGTCTATGTCTGTTTAAAATGGGTCTGCCGTCAGTGTCGGATCATTCTGTGTCTATGTCTGTTTAAATGGGATGTGCACTCAATCCCGCATCATTCTGTGTCGATGTCTATTTAAAAGGAGTGTGCAGTCAATACCGGATCATTTTGTGTCGATGTCTTTTACAAAGGTGCGTTCTCAGTCCCAGATCATTTTATGTTTGTATCCATTTGAAAGGGATGTGCAGTCAGTCCCGAATCATTCTGTGCCTGTTTAACGGTGGAAGAGCGATCAGGCTGGAAAATACTCTCGGGCACAGGGAGCAAGCAGGAGCGAGGGGTTAGATACAGGCTTCATGTGGGGAGAATACTTTAGTTGGAGTTGATGGGTTAAATGCTCTGCTCGTCTACCTGGCACATCCTGTCAGCGGAACTCACATGTTAAGCCTTTAAGTTGGGTCCAATTTCACAATCTTGTGATCTGAAAGATAAAGAACTGACAGCTTAGTCCACCTGTCAACTGATCAGCAGTCATACAGGACGGAAGCAACTTTTCCCAGGATATTTTCAGAGACCGGTCAGTCCCCGTGTGTGTGATGATAAAATGCAGCAAACTCTTTGCCAAAACTGATGAAATCGCTGCTCTCGGTCCTTGGAGTCCTGGTGTTGAATTAGTCCATCACTGCTTGAAGTGGGCTCGGTGGAAGAGAGATCAATTTAAGTGGTATATTAAAGGGCACGAGGAGGGAACAGGAGAGAGGGGGCAGATTTAGAGCTCCTGTGGAAGCAATAGTGGGGGTGGAGTTAACCATTAAATGTCCTGCTTTTGCACCTGGCACAATCTGTCAGATGAGCTCATGTTTCAAACCCTGAAGTGTGGCCAAAAACACAAACTTGTAATCTGAAAGATAGAGAACTGCCAACTGAGGCAAGCTGCCAACTGATCCACCGTCACACGGAAGGGAAAGTCCTGTTCCCAGGATATTTTCAGAGAGTCACTCCCCTTTTATGTGATTATAAATACAGCAAACTCTCCAAGTCCAGATACAAAATTTGTGAACTCCAGCCGTCTGATCCTGACTCTGAGGTACTTAGCGGAAGATGGCGAAAGTTCTAATTTTGGTATTTGTATTCCTGGTGCTGACTCAGTCCATCACTGCTCGAAATGTGTTCGGTGGAGGTGTTGGAGGTGGCGGAATATCATTCTTTGCAAGAAGTAAGTTTCTTTGATCTCTCAACACCAATTTTTGTTTAAACTATTTTATTCTCTGACTGAAGCTCACGGTTTGATTGCTTAAATGAACATTATTGTAATATTGTAAGAATGAATGAAGAATTTAACCTGAACCAGTTCCACAGGAAAATCGTCCGATTGTTTAGTCGGTACCTGAGCGGGGAGTGGGAATGGTGGGTGTTGTGTGAGGATCCAAACAGACCAAGAATTAAAGCACAAATTACTGGCCAGTGCCGAGTTACCGGATCTCAGCCGGAGAATTGACCTGTTTGGGAAAGTCTGAAATTGGCTTCAGTACCCAGGTACTGTGGAGGGGGAAACTCACAGTTCCTGCTCCCGATCAGTGTTACCTGCTGTAAAATGTGAGTGTGCGGACGGGAGCTCCTTCAGTCCCTTTCCCCCACACTCGCTGCTCAGACCCACAGACAAAGAATAGTGAATTGGGATCGATACTGGAGGCGTCTGAGGAACCGATCCCCAGAGATGAGTCAGATTTTCATAACATGAGGGGAGGGGATTGGATCAAAAGGGTTTCAAAATAGGTTTCTGAATTCGAATAATTCTGCAGCCTTCATAGAGATCAGGATATGAGGACACTAAATAAGTGGAGGAGTCAAGCGGTGAAACTATCAATTTTCAGGAGCCGGGTGTCAGTTTACCTCAGTTGGGAGTTGAGTGAACAAGTTAAGGGTTGATGTCCCACTCCAGTACATACAGCCCAGCACTGGGGGAGTGCAGCACTGTTGGAGGTGTCATCTTTTGAATGAATCGTTAAACGGAGACCTTGTCTACCTGTTCATGGGGCTGGAAACACTTGGTCGCATTATTTGAAGAGCTGGGAGTTCTCCTGGTTTCTTGGAACAACATCACTCTCTCAACTAACATCACCAGAAACTCCCCACACTGTCAAATCTCATTTGCTGTTTGTGGGACTTTGCTGTGAGCAATTTGGTTACAAAACAGTGTCGGTACTTCAGAAATAATCCTTTGTCTGTGAAACTCTTCGGGCCCTTCTGTTAACGGGAAAGGCTCCATATAAATGTGAGATCATTCTTTTCTTTGACTCTAGTCTCAGAAAGCGCGAACGGTGGGCTCCATTCTGCGGAAAAACTATTGGGCTGCCCTTGAGAACAAAGAGTGAGTCTCTACCGGTCGGGGAGGGGTCAGTGTGAGGTTTAATGAAGTACAAATGAGCTGAGGTTCATGTGTGGTCCAGAGTCAGTCCCAGTAACACGGACAGACTCAGCTTCATGTTTTCTCATTGTTCTCCCTCCCTCTATGTCCAGAACGGTCAATTAATTAACTCTTCATTTTGGATTTTAGATGGCAACGATATATGCCGCCCTCTTGTAGGAATGTGTCGTTTCGGATCCTGTCACACAAACGAGGAGACTCTGCCGAAATTCTGCGGCGATGGGTTACAATGTTGTGGACCGAAAGAGTGAAAGATCCAGTGATGGATTCTCACCAGCCCGAGCTCTCCAAGTTCTCACTGAATGAAACCTTCCTTCACGGGGAGCAGGCTCTGTTTGATTGTGTAAATCCCACAACCCCTGACCCTGTATTACTGCTGTCTGAATAATGGGCTGTACTCAGAAATAAATCTCACTGCATTGATCACAGCTTCATATCCGTGTCTTGTTTCTCTTTTGGATCATTGTGTCCGAGGTGTTCAGGGGTCTTATGAGGCTGCGGGAAGATGTGGGAATTGTAGGTAATGGGAAGAGGAGACCACAGCAGGGAATCTCTGAAAGTGCCTAATCACACATTCAGAAAGTTACTGAGATAAGATAGGTGTCCCAGAGTGTCAGCTCTCTGACCGTTCAAGGTTCAAGATTGGAAGGAGACGCGCATTGCATCAGGCCCATCAGATTGTTTGATCGGACATTGAAGCGGGAGCTTTACTCTGAATCTAACCCGTGCTGTACCTGCCCTGGGAATGTTTGATGGGACAGTGTAGAGGGAGCTTCATTCTGTATCTAATCCGTGCTGTTCCTGCCCTGGGAGTATTTGATGGGGGCAGTGTAAATGGAGCTTTACTCTGCTTCTAACCCTTGCTGTACCTGCCCTGGGAGAGTTTGACGTGTCAACGCAGAGGGCGATTGACCAGAGACCCATGTGTCGCTGGCAGTATAACTCGATGCTGCTGGATGAACCTGCTCTGACATCAGTAACTGTCTCAAAATCAATACTTCTTGAGCAAAATTTTATGGGTTCAAAATCTGTGATTATAATCCAACAGCGCTCTTATCATAGAAGAATAAAAAATATAAGAAATATTTAACTGTGCACGGAAGCAGGGACAAAATCTGTTCCACCTTCTGTCTCTCTCTCCCTGCCTTACCAAATCCCTCGGTCTCGTTTTATCTCACTCTTTCCCTCTTTGACTTATTTTATTTCTCTCTATGATTTTCTTTCTCTGCCTCTGATTTCTCTGCCTCTGTTTATTTATCTCTCGCCCTGTCACTCCCTGCCTCGTTCTCCCTCTTTCATTCACCTTTACGGGGATTCTTTTTTCTTTCTCTCAATTCCTCTCTCTCTACCTCTCGCTTATTTCACTCTGCCTCGTCTCTCTTACACTTCCTGCCTTCCTCTCTTCTCTATCTCACGTTCCCTCTTCTTGCCTCGCACTAATTCCCCCTCACTGCATCTGTATCGTCCCTCTTTCTTCTCTCTGCCTCGTTGTTTCTCGCCACTTCTGTCGATTTCCTGTCTCTCTCTCCTCTTTCTATCTCTGCCTCATTCTCTTCCTTTCCATCTCTGCTGCTGTATCTTCCCTCCCTCCTTTCTATCTCTCTGCCTCATTCTCTCTCTCCTACCCTCTCTTCTCTCTCACGCTCTCTCTAAGTCTCTTTCTCTCTTATTTCCACCTGACACTGTTTCCTAGCTGCCTTTCACTTACTCACTTTCTCTCTCTGTCCTTGTCTTCTTTCTAAGTTAAGAAGTTGCCTGAAAGGAGGTGAAACGAAGGTTCACAAGGTTAATTCCGGCTCCCTAGATTCATCTTTGTTTGTGGAAATACGCTTGGCAGAATAGCAGGTATTGCTTGCCAGCTATTCAAACATTTCAGATCAAATTAGAAAATGAACAAACAGATTCAGTTACAGAGACCTACTGTAAAAATGATGAAAAACAAGGTCCAGAAGATTTACAGAGAGAAGCAAATCAGAGGCATGTATAATTCCTGGATAAAGAAGAGGGTGTATATGTCACTTGAAGATGGAAGGTAATAAAATTAGTTCAGGAATCGAGGTTGGATGAGAAGTGGGGGCAGAGGTGCGGCACAACTTAGAACCAAAAGCAGGCTTCCCTCTCGAGCAATGGCAAAGTCTTCCAGGACCACAGGCCACTGGTGGGCCTTGCACATCCTGAGCAGCTCATTTGCGAACTAGGGGTGCAACAGGAATATCCAAACACAAACAATTTCACACTGATGCAACAGGACTATCCAAACACAAACAATTTCACACTGACCCCAGCCTGTACTCTGAACACATTGAATGAGCTGATCACAGCTTCTGCACCCCTAGTTCGCAAATGAGAGAGAGAAGGTGAGCACAAGAAGAGAAACAGAGACAGAGGGGAAGACAGAGAAAGACATTGGGGAGAGGGAGAGAAACTGACAGAGTGCCAGACAGAGAGAGAAACAGAGAGAGAGAGAGAGAGAGAAACATGGGAGACAAACAGAGAGAGGGTGAGACGGCGACAAAACGAATGATAAAAAACATGACAGAGAGAGAGAGTAGAATGAGAGAGAGAGAGAGTCCGAGAGAGAATAAGGATCAGAGCATCACAGGGAGGGGAAATCACCACATTACCGGAAAGGTGTGATTGCACAAGAGGGGAGGCAGGTGAAATTGACGAGGATATCGCCAGGGCTGGATAATTTTATCTGTGGGACAGAATTGGTTTTCTTCGGAACAAAGGAGGCTGAGACGAGATTTAATTGAGGTGCATGAAATTATGACGGGAGTAGATAGAGTGGATTGAGGTGACTGGATGATTGACAGCTGCAGACTGCAGACTGCAGTCAGTCTCCCTGGGGAAGACAGGGGATTGATTGACAGCTGCAGACTGTCGACTCAGGCAGTCTCCCTGGGCAAGACAGGGGATTGATTGACAGCTGCAGACTGCAGACTGCAGGCAGTCTCCCTGGGGAAATGTGGGTTGATTGACAGCTGCAGACTGCTTGTGGTTGGTTGCATGCAGGAAGTTCCCTCCAACGGTTTGTTTGATTGGCAGCTGCAGAGGATTTGTTTCCCGGGAACGCCATCAATGCAAAGTAAAATGAAAGCACAACAGCCACCGTTCGGCCATGGTCGATTAGCTCCGTTGTTTAAAGCGTGCTATTGATATTACAAAGATGGCGGGTTCGATACCTGTTAAGGTAGTGAACCTTTTTTTATTAAGAGCGCAGTTTCTGCTCTTTGTTTTTGAGCGAATTATAAATGCAAAGTTTGGAAGGAAATTCACTCAGAACAGAGCATCAGAGAAGCATTTTCACGTTGGTGCTGTCAGTCCCGGATCATTCTGTCCCTGTTTAAAAGGATGTGCTGTCAGTCCCGGATCATTCTGTCCCTGTTTAAAAGGGGTGTCCTGTCAGCCCGGGATCATTCCGTGCCTGTTTAAAAGGGGTGTGCTGTCAGTCCCAAATCATTCGGTATCTGTTTAAAAGGGATGTGCTGTAAGTCCCGGATCATTCTGAGTCTGTTTAAAAGGGGTGCGCTGTCAGTCCCGGATCAATCTGCCCCAGTTTAAAAGGGGTGTTCTGTCAGTCCCGGGTCATTCTTCGCCTGTTTAAAAAGAGTGTCCTGTCAGTCCTGGGTCGAAGACTCAATTTACTGTTCAGAGCCTAAACCCGTAGACGGCTCGTTCACACTGGAGATCACAACCCACTGAGGGGAACTGGGGCATGAAAAGCTTTCAATTAATGAAACAAATACTTCAAACAGGAAGTATTGACCCTGCACAGAAATACGGAGATCAGAGGAGAGAACAAGCTGGATGTCTTTTCTCTGGAAATGAGAAGACTGAGGAGTGACGTCATAGAAGACTTTAAGTTTAATGAAGGGTTTGATCGGGTAGACGGAGAGAAGATGATTCCACCCGCGGAAGGGAGCAGAACTAGGGGTTATAAATCTAAGATAGTCACTAATAAATCCAATATTAATTCAGGAGACACTCCTTTCCCCAGGGAGTGGAGAGAGTGAGCAACTGGCTACCACAAACGAGTTGAGGCGACGAGCAAAGATGCTTTTAAGGGGAAGCTAGATAAATACACGAGGGAAAAGGGAATCGAAGGATATGTTGATTGGGTTCGATGAACAAGGGTGAAAGGAAGATCATGTGCAGCATAAACAACGGCATGGACTCTTTGGGACGAGTGGCTTGTTTCTGTGCTGTACAGTCTATGTAGTGGTAAGAAAAAGAGAGAGAGTAAAGGGAGAAACAGAGAGTAGAGGGAGAGAGAGAGAGCACGAGAGAGACAGACAGAGAAAGAGATTGAGTTTTAGGAACAGAATATCGAGAAAGAGAGGAGGGATAAGTAAATAGAGGCAGAAGGAGATGTTTTGGAAATGCCTGTGGGCTGTTGGCAGCTGAACAATAGCCACTTGTTGCTGCTTCAATGGATTTGTTCCAGGAAGAATGTCGACCATAACAGCAAATTGTATCTTAACATCAATCGGACTGAAAGACTGGAGCAGAGCATCGATGGAAGGGAGAATGAGCGAGAATGGGGGAAGGCATTGATCTCAGGGAAAGGCACAGGCTCCATCCCGGTCTCCGTCAGTAGATATCACCCGGTGTGGGATTGAGACCCACACACAGAGCATGGGAGAGTGCAGAGGGACTTTTACCCTGTATCTCACCTGTGTTATAACAGCCCTGGGAGTGTTTGATGGGACAGTGTGAAGGGAGCTTAACTCTGTATCTAACCTGTGTTGTACCTGCTCTTGGATTGTTTGATGGAACAGCGTAGAGGGTGCTTCACTCTATATATAACCCCAACTTCACCTGCGCTAGGAGTGTTTGATGGGAGAGTGTAGAGGGAGCTTTACTCTGTTTCTAACCCTGTTACTGCCCTGGGAGTGTTTGTTGGGACAGTATAGAGGGAGCTTTACTCTGTTTCTAACCCTGTACCTGCCCTGGGAGTGTTTGACGGGACAGTGTAGAGGGAGCTTTACTCTATATCTAACCCCTACTTCACCTGCGCTGGGAGTGTTTGATGTGACAGTGATCCATTTATATCTGACCCATTTTATACCTGTCCTGGGAACAGTTTAAACGAAGGTGGTTGATATTTGCCATGCCTCATATTCCAAAGCATTAAGTTCGTGACAGTGTTTATGTTGGTGAGCGCTGTTATTACAAAAATCTTTCTGTTCACAACGGAAGGTTCTGTCTCTCACTGGTGTTCAGTTACTCGAGCAGTTCCTTCACATGTCAGTGCTCAGTGTGGCAATTGTATCATTGGGGGCATCAATCCCAGTGCCCACCATCGTGCAGACACAGAGAGAGTAGATCGTAGTCCAGACAATGAGAGATGAAAACACAGTCCAGACACTGAGAGAAAAGATCAGACCGGGCATTGAGAGAGGAGATCACAGTCCATACACTGAGAGAGGAGAATAGAGTCCAGACGCTGAGAGAGGAGATTACAGTCCAGACACTGGGAGTGGTGATCACAGTCCAGAATCTGAGAGAGGTGATCACAGTCCAAATACGAAAACGATATCACAGTCTAGTCACTGAGAGAGGAGGTCACGGTCTAGACACTGAGAGAGAGGATCACAGTCCAGACACTGAGAGAGGAGATCACAGACCAGACACTGAGAGAGGAGATCACAGTCCAGACACTGAGAGAGGAGATCACAGCCCGCACACAGAGAGAGGTGATCACAGCCCAGAATCTGAGAGAGGTGATCACAGTCCAAACACTAAAAGGATATCACATTCCAGTCACTGAGAGAGGAGGTCACGGTCTAGACACTGAGAGAGAGGATCACAGTCCAGACAGTGAGAGAGGAGATCACAGCCCGGACACAGAGAGTGGTGATCACAGCCCAGAATCTGAGAGAGGTGATCACAGACCAAACACTAAAAGGATATCACATTCCAGTCACTGAGAGAGGAGGTCACGGTCTAGACACTGAGAGAGAGGATCACAGTCCAGACAGTGAGAGAGGAGATCACAGCCCGGACACAGAGAGTGGTGATCACAGCCCAGAATCTGAGAGAGGTGATCACAGTCCAAACACTAAAAGGATATCACATTCCAGTCACTGAGAGAGGAGGTCACGGTCTAGACACTGAGAGAGAGGATCACAGTCCATACACTGAAAAAGGAGATCACAGTCCAGAAACTGATAGAGGAGATCACAGACCAGGCATTGAATGAGGAGATCGCAGTCCATACACTGAGAGATGAGATCACAGACCAGACAGTGAGAGTGGTGATTACAGTCCAGAATCTGAGCGAGATGATCACAGTTCTAACACTAAAAGGATATCACAGTCCAGTCACTGAGAGAGGAGGTTACGGTCTAGACACTGAGAGAGAGGATCACAGTCCAGACACTGAGAGAGGAGGTTACGGTCTAGACACTGAGAAAAGAGAGCACAGTCCAGACACTGAGAGAGGTGATCACAGTCCAGACACTGAGAGTATCAGGAGCATTTTTTTTTAAAAAACAGGCACTCAAGGGTTATAATCTCTGGATTATTACCTGAGCCACGTGCAAATAGTCGTTGGGATTAGCAGATTAGAGAGGTGAACACATTGATGAAGGAGTGGTGTGGGAAGGAGAGGTTCCATTTCGTGGGACACTTGCACCTGTACTGGGACAGGAAGGAATTGTACCGTTGGGACCGGCTCCACCTGACCTCGGTGGGAACAGGGTCACAGCGCCATGGATAAATAAGGCCATAAACTAGTAAATGGGGGTAGGGCTCATTGGAAAAGTAATATAAATAAAAAATCCAGAATATAAAGGAAGAGAGTAGAGTGATAGTCAGAAATTATGCTTTAGGTACTACAGGTAAATGAAAAACTGAAAGATGTAAAGTAATTAAATCTGGAGATAGAAATAAGGAAAGTGTGAGAAATACAATATTACAATATGGGTAGGGTGTGTGGCCCAAATAAGCGTTCTTTATACAAACGCATGGAGTATAAGTAACAAATTGAAAGAAATTCGGGCACAATTTCAACCGACAGGGCACGACATGTTGGCCATTACTGAGGCATGGCTGCTCAACAGTCAGGAATGGGAACTGAATATATCAGGTTATAAGGTCATAGGAATGATAGAAAAAATGGGTAAAGGGGGAGGACTATCCTAAGTGATTAAGGATGTAATTACTTCATGATAAGAGAGGACATAACGAGAGGGAGGCAGGCAGTGGAAACTTTATGGGTAGAATTAGGAAATAGAAAAGGATTTAAGACCAAAGTGGGGGTTGTGTATCGACCCCCTTGTAGTAGCTGTGAAGCGGCACAATGTATAAATGCGGAGATTAGACACGCATGTAGCAAATGCAGTGTGGTTTTAATGGGGATAGATTTTAACCTTCATATGGAATGGGATAAACAGACGAGCTCATGTCAGAAAGGTAACGAATTTCTTGAGTAGGTTCAGGAAAGCTTTCTGCAACAATATGTCCTGGGACCAACAAGGGTGCAGGCTTTACTCGAATTAATAATGAGTAATGAGGCAGATTTAATTAACAGCCTAACGGTGCATGAACATTTATCTAAATTGGAAAACTGCACATGTCACTCCACTATTTAAGAAAGGTGCCAGTAGCAAACCAGGGAATTATAGACCAGTTCGCCAAACATCCGTTTTCGAGAAATTACTCGAGTCTCTCATTAAGGATAGTGACTGAACACCTTGAACATTTTCAGCTGATCAGTAAGAGCCAGCATGGATTTTGTTTTGAAGAGGTGACTAAAGTAGTGGACAGCGGAATGTCTATAGATGTTGTTCATATGGCCTTCCAAAAGGCATTCGATAAAGTCCCTCAGAAGAGACTGTTAGCTAAAGTTGAAGCTGATGGAATTGAGGGGAAATGATTGACCTGGTTAGGAAATTGGCAGAGCGGCAGGAGACATTGGGCCAGAAATCGCTGCGAGCGGCGAGGCAACACTCACTGCAGCTCTTGCGAATTAAATTAACAAAAATACTGACTGTAGGCTCTGTGGCGATGAATTCCTTGATTTCGAACTTCACAAAAATTTTGCATCATCAACCCAGCCTCTGAGCAGCGTGATTTGCTGCGCAGCTGGAAATGTGTGTGAGGAGAAGACACGCCCACAAAATTCGTGAGGACGAGAAGTCCCGCCCACAGAATCAGGCTGCATTGCTCAAACAATCAAGCAGAATTCATTCCTTTCAAGTTGGCATTCTGTGTGGCATTGTAAATTTAAAAAATCAAAAACCAATGAAATAATTGAATTAAGTTAAAGAGACAGAAGAGAAAAGTTTAAAAAATAATATTGTAATTTTAATTATTCTTCAATAACCAAAAACTAACAAAATAAGTAGTGATATGAGAGCCCTCGTTTTTAAAAGATAATCTTTACTTGTTTGGCAGTCATTAAAACTTACCGAGCTGTTAAAACTCTGTTTGTCTTTATTTACTAGAATGCTACCTGGACATCAAGGGTTAAATTTTGAAGAGAGATTACACAAACTAGGGATGCATTCTCTGGAATTTAGAAGATTAAGGGGTGATTTGTTTTAATTTTTCAAGATATTAAGGGGAACTGATAGGGTAGATAGAGAGAAACTATATCCGCTGGTTGGGGAATCGAGGACCAGGAGACATCGCCTAAAAATTAGAGCCAGAACTTCGAGGAGTGAAGTTATGAAACATTTCTACCCGCAAAGGGTGGTACATGTTCGAACTCTGTTCTGCAAACGGAAGTTGATGTTCGCTCAGTTGTTAATTTTATAGATAGATTTTTGTTAACCATGTGTTCAGGGACTATGGGATTAAGGCGGGTAAATGAAGTTCGGTCAGAGATCCGCCATGATCCCATTGAATGGCGTAACAGTCCAAAAGGGCGAAATGGCCAACTCCTGTTCCGACGTTCCTGGTCAATGTCACCACAGACCACAACCTCAAGCAGGCGGCGCTGCTGATCAGCCGTGACGGAGCAGAGAGACAGAGAAATGGGCAAGAGAAAGAGAGACATACGCAAAACGAGTGAGAAATGGGGAGTGGGAGGGAGAGAGAAAAATAAAGACATAGACAGATAGTTGGGGAGAGTGAACAAGAGAAACAGACAGCGGACAAAGAGAAAGAGAAACAGAGAGGAGAGAGCAAGAGAATGAGAGAAACTGGGGAGACAGAAACAGAGACAGACGGAGAGGGAGAGACGCGGGTAAAGGGGGAGATTGATGAGGGGAAGAGAGAGAGACAGAGAGAGAGACGCAGAGGGGGGGGGGGGGGTGGGGAGAGAGCGATGGAGTGGGTGACAGAGAGATAGCATAGAGAGGCAGAGAATCAGAAGAGAGAGAGAGACAGAGAGAGAGACAGAATTATAGAGACAGAGAGATGGTGGGGGAGCAAGAATGAAAGACAGAAACAGAGGAACAAACAGACAGACAGAGAGGGCGGAGGGAGGAAGAGATAAAGGGAGAGACGGGCATAGGTTGGAGAAGAAGAGTGGAGACGGAGAGTGGAGATGGAGAGTTGAGACGGAGAGTGGAGAATGAGAGACAGATTAGAGGGAGAGAGACCGGGAGACAGAAACAGAGAGAGGGAGAATGACGACATTGAGAGTGGCAGAGAGACAGGCAGATTGTAAGGGTAAGCATAATCGAGACAGAGAAATAGGACGGGTGAGGGAGAAGAAAGGGACAGACAGAGGGAGAAACAGACAGACAGAGAGAGAGAAACAGGGGAGGCAGAGAAAAAAGGAAGACAGAGAGTGAGAGACGGGGATGGATCAGAGAGTGTAGATTGAGGGAGACAGAGAGAGAGACAGCGATTAGAGACAGAGATAGAAGTGTAGACGCAGAGAGACTCGGACAGAAAAAGAGAGAGAAAGAGAGTGGAGGGTAAGTACCGGGAAAGAAAGAGAATCAGAGGGAAAGAGTTAGAGGGAGAGAGAAAGAGACAGAGTTAAAGAGTATATGGAGAGAGACAGAGGGAGGGACAGATAGAGAGAGGATGAGACGGGGATGGTCAGAGGGTGAGTGATAGGGAGAAAGAGAGACAGAGAGATGGGGCTGGGTCAGAGAGTGTATTCGCACAGAGTGTAGTCTCACAGAGTAAAGTGGCAGAGGCAACGAGAAAGAGTAAAGGGGAAGCGTGAAATTGAAGGTGAGATATAGAGAAAGGGAGATAGTTCGTGATTGAGAGAGGTGGAGAGGGAGAGAGTTGGAGAGTAGATGGTGAGAGTGAGGGGAAAGAGTGAAGAACGAAAGATGGAGTCACAGTGGAGAGGCAGAGAGACACCGAGAGGGAATATGAGGATATGCGTGTGGGTGAGGGGGGGCGGGGGTTGTCAGCGAGAGAGGCGGACAGACTGTGAGAGTCTGAATAATACAGACAGAGAGATGGTGGTGGTGAGGGAGAAAGAAAGAGACAGACAGATAAAGAAACAGAGAGAAACAGGGGAGACAGAGAAACGGAAGACAAAGAGTAATGGATGGGGATGTGTCAAAGAGTGAACAGAGAGAGAGAGAGAGAGAGGAAGTGGGAGAGACATGGAGTAGAGGGTGAGAGCGAGTAGAGAGTGAGGAGAGTGTGACAGACAGAGAGAGAGAGAAGCCGAGAGAGAGAGAGGGTCGGGAGAGCGAGTAGAGAGAGAGCACGAGTAGAAAGCGAGAAGAGTGAGACACACAAATGGAGAGAGGGGTAGAGGGAGGGGGACAGGGAAAGTGGGAGAGACTCCCACCTACCGATCTTCTCCTCATATCAGTCAACACAACAACCGAAACCTTCTCAAAATATCCCTCAACAAAACTTACCACCTTCTCACCATATCCAGCAACCCCACCGACCGAATTTCTCCCCATATCACTCAACCCCACCGACACACATTCACACAATATCCATCAATCCCCACTTAAACACATTCTCCACATTTCACTCAAACTCCACATAATCACTTTCTCCACATATACCCCACAAACGGCTACCAAAGTTCACCTCCATACCTCTCACTACCTCCGACTCACCTTCTACCAAGATCACTCAACCCCACCTAACCACCTTCTCACAATATCTCTCAATCACAACCTACCCACCTTATTAACATTTCCCACAATCACACTTACACAACTCCTCACCACATCCGTCGGCCACACCTACCCACCTTCTCCCCATTTCACTCAATTACACCTACCCATCTTCATACAAAATCCCTCAATTCCAAACTACCCATCATCCCCCGTATCCCTCAATCGCCACCGACCGATCTTACCCCCAAATACCTCAATCGCCACCTACCAACATTATCACCTTATTCCTCAATCCCACCGACACAACTTCCCACCATATCTCTCAATACCACCTAAACACCTCGCATATCCCTCAAACCAGAGCTACACAACTTACCCCCATAACACTCAACCCTACCTACTCACATTCTCATAAGACCCCTCAATCCCAACCAAGACACATTCCCACCATATCCCTCAAACCCAAACTAACCAGCTTCTCCTCATATACCTCACTCACACCTACCTATCTTCTCCCCATATTCCTCAATCCACACCTACCATCTTCAGACCAGATTCATCCGACACTCCTATCCACATCCCCAAAGACCACAATCCTCACCCACCCAACCTCTCGCCATATCCCTCAATCGCACCTACCCACCTACACACCTTCTCTCCACATGCCTCAACCCCACCTACCCACCTTCTCACAATATCCCACAATCCCCACCACCCACCATCCCATCATTTCACTAAATCCCTACTTAAGCACCTTCTACACATATCCATCAACCCCACCTACTCACATTCTCATCTCATCCGTCAATCCACACCGACCCACCTTCCCCACTTATCCCTCAATCCCCAACTACCGACCTTCACAACAATTCCTTCAATCCCCACCAACCCATATTAGCTCCTTATACCTCAATCCCACTAATCAACTTCTCACCATATCCCTCAATCCACAACCACCCAACTTCTCACCATATCCCTCAATCGGGCCGACACACCTACCCATATCCCTCAATTCACAGCTAGACACCTTCTCCCAATAACACTCAACCCCACCTACCCACATTCTCAAAACATCTCTCAATCACCACCGAAACTTCTGTGCACCATAACGCTCAATCCCCACCTAACCGCCTTCTCAATAATGTCCCTCACTCATGCTTACCCATCTTCTCCAAATATTCCTCAATCTGCACATATCCATCGACTCACCAAATGACTAAACTCACCTACGCACCTTTTCAACAAATCTCTAAACCCCACCTTCCAAGCTTCGACCCATATCCCTCCCAACCACCTTCACGCCATATCATTCAATCCCCAACTACTCACGTTGTCCCAATCCCTCAAAACCATCTACCCAACTTCTCATCATGTCAGTCAATCCCAACTAACCACATCACAATATACCTCAATCAACACCTCCGCACCTTCGCCTCATATCTCTCAATCCCACCTCCGCAACTTCTCAGCATTGCCCACAATCCCCAGGTAACTACCTTCCCTCAGTATCCCACAAACTCATCGACGCACCATCTCCACAGATCACTCAAACACACCAAACCGCCATCTCACTATATCCATTATTACCACTTACCCACCCTCTCACCATATCCGTCAACACCACCTACCCACATTATCCTCATATCCCTCAATCCCGACCTGTACAACTTCTCCCCGTATCACACAACCCCAACTACCAACATTAAAAAAGAACCTCTATCCACAACTACCTCCCACATCCCTCAATCACCTGTACACATCTTTCCGCCATATCCCTCAATCCCCACTTAAACATGGGTGACTTTCATCTGCATATATACTGGCCAAACCAAATTAGCAATAATACTGTGGAGCATTATTTCCTGGAGTGTGCACGAGATGGTTTTTGAAACCAATATGTTGAGAAGCCAATTCGGGAACAGGCTATTCTAGATTGGGTATGGTGCATTGAGAAGGGGTTAATTAATTAAATTGTTGTGCGGGGTCCTTTAGAGGAGAGTGACCGTAACATGATACAATTCTTCATTAAGATCGAAAGTGAAGGAGTGCATTCCGAAACTAGGGTACTAAATCGAAGGTATGAGGAGTGGGTTGGCTATGATAGATTTGAGACCTTCATTAAAAGGCATGACGGTGAATAGGCAATGTCTAACATTTGAGGAACGAATGCATGAATTGCAACAGTTATATGTTCCATTCTGGCACAAAAAGACAAAAGGACAAGAGGCCCAACCATGGCTAACAGAAGAAGTTAAGGCTAGGATGCGATGCAAAGTGGAATCATAACATTTTGCCAGAAAATGCAGCAAGCCAGAGGATTGGGAACCGTTCAGAACGGAGCAAAAAAGGGTCAAGAGATTGATTAAGAGGGAAAATAGAGAATGAGAGTGAACTTGCAAGGAACATAAAAGCGGACTGTTAAATCTTCGACAAACGGGAATATTGTATTGAGATAGACGATCAGCCATGATCATATTGAATGGTGGAGCAGGCTCGAAGGGCATCTTTTCCATGTTTCTATGACTCGGTGGACTAGATTTCCACCTTCAGCAGGTGGTGTCAGATCGACCGTCCATTACACACCCTGTCACATTTTCACTTCCATTTACTTCGATACCATTAAAAGTAATTGACAGAATATTATGGGCTGATTGCATGCAATTTCCTAAAGTGCTCTGCCGGGGAGTGACGCTCCACCGCAAGTTCCACTGCCCGGATTGTGAGTCCGCTGAAGGTCGAATTAACCCCCGGTGATGAATGGGGGAGAACAAAACCAGGCACGGCCTCGGTTTCGCGCTCTCCACTATTTGTTTGATTAGTTTCCGTGTTCGGTCTTAGACATTTTAACCATTTTAATATTTTTGTTCTTGAAATGTCTCTTATTTACTCCGCAGAAATTTTTGTCATCTCTCAATTCCTCAATATCCTGAAATAGATTCCAGGTCAGTCAACGCATGAAATTTCCTCTAACTCCTGTTTGTCGCCTCCGTTCTGTCCTTTTCCCAGTTCCACTAAAACTGTTTCACTTTGTTTTCAGTCCACACTAGAGTTGTACCTGAATCGTCACCCTGTCCTTTGTCCAGATAGTGACCGATCCGCTGGGTATTTTCACCTCTTCCTTTCATTGTTTCAAATTCACAATAATTGCAGTTTGACCCATTTTTTTCCAGTTTGGTCTGTTTCTCTTCTGTTACCTTCTCTGATTCTAAGATCTGATTTCTTGTTGGTTTTGTGATGTTTAAATAATCCAAACTCGTCCTGTTCCCCTCCCACTTACCCGATGTTCTTGTCCACTGAAATGCCTCTCGTATGTTGTCAACGAACTGACTCCGTCCACCCCTTCTTCAACTGCCGGTTCTAGTCTGTCCCGGTAGAATTTCGTCAACTGGATCAGTTGGTAACCGTCAGACTTTGTCCAGAACTCAGTGATCGCAGTGTTCGGTCTGTGAACAACAATGGAGAAAAATACACATTATCGACATTCCATCCGGGTGGCTATATTTGCTTTTACACCAAACGGCTGACGCCTCCTGTGAGCCACGTTATCAAATTCCTTCTGAAAACCCATATATGCCGCATGTGTTACAATACATTGACCTATATAGTCACGTCTCAACAAGGCTGTCTCAAATTTGTCAAATACAATGTCAAATGTCTACAGTTAATCCGTTCTCACCTTCGACGAATTTGAAATGCTCACCAATTACGTGTCTGTTTAAAAAGGATGTGCTTTCTGTCCCTGATCATTCTGTGTCTGTTTAAAAGGGCTGTGCTGTCAGTCCCGGATCATTCTGTGCCTGTTTGAAATGGGTGTGCTGTCAGTCCCGGATCATTCTGTGCCTGATTAAAATGGGTGTGCTGTCAGTCCCAGATCAGAGAATCAAGTTGCTGTGCAGAGCCTGAACCCATAGACGGCTCGATCACACTGGAGATCACAACCAACTGAGATAAACTGGGGCATAAAAAGCTTTCAATTAATGAAAAAAGTACTTCAAACAGGAAGTATTGACCCAATACAGAAATACGGAGATCAGAGGAGCCCGTACCTAAGGCAAAGTAGTTATGAACGGAGATTTTAATTTTCACATAGAATGGGACACGTAGGCAATACATTTCTCGAATGCAGCTTGGACAGTTCTCTCAAACAATATCATGGAACTGAGAGGTTACACATGTCAGGAAATAGAGAACAAGCTGGGGCTCTTTTCTCTCAAAAAGAGAAGACTGAGGAGTGACGTGACAGAGGTTTTTAAGATTAATGGTGTGTTTGTTCAGGTGGATCTGGAGAAGATGTTTCCACTTGAAGGGGAGACCAGAACCAAGGGCCATTATTATAAGATAGTCACTGATTAATCGAATTGAATCGAAAAATGAATTCAGTGAAAACGTCTTTACCCAGAGACTGGTGAGAATGTGAAACTCGCTACCACAAAGGGTAGTTGAGAAGAATCGCACAGATGCATTTAAGGGGAATATGGATAAACACATGAGAGAGAAAGAACATATGAACATAAAAAATGGGAGCAGGAGTAGGCCATCCGGTCCCTCGATCCTGGTCCACCATTCAATCAGATCATGCTTGATCTTCTACCTCAACTCCACTTTCCCGCCCGACCCACAAATCGCTTGATTCACCGATAGCCCAAAATTCTATAAATTCCAGCCTTGAATATACTCAACGACTGAGCATCCCCAGACCTCTGGGTGGAGAATTCCAAAGATTCACATCCCTCTGAGTGAATAAATTCCTCCTCATCTCAGTCTTACATGGCCCACCCCTTATCTGAAGACTATTTCTTCTTTTTCTAGACTCGACAGCCAGGGGAACAATCTCTCCGGATCTATCCTGTCAAGCCCCCTCAGAATCTTATATTCTATTTTATATGTTTCAAAGAGATGTCAGAGGAATTGATGGACATGTTGATGGTGTTAGATGAAGATGGATAGGCGCGGGGTGTTTTATAGAATAAACACCGGCATGGACCTTGTGGGGTGAATGGTCTGTTTCTGAGCTGTGCAGTCCACATAATTCTGGAACCTTAGCCTATATTCGGACCGTCATGCCCGCGCTAGCTTTTTGAAAGAAATGCCCAATTTAGTCCTACACCCCAGCGATTTCCCCATCACCCTGCAAATTATTCCTCTTCAATGACATGTCCAATTGCCTTTTGAAAGTGCCTATGGAATGTGGTTTCACCGTTCTTTTAGGTATTGCACTCCATCTCATAACAAACCTCGGTGAAAAAATGTTTCTTCATTTCCAATCGAGATGTATTGCCAATTATTTTTTATCTCACAGAGGAGCGGTGGGGAGAGAGAGAGAGAGAGAGAGAGTAGAGGGCGTGAGAAAGACAGAGTAGAACGAGACAGAGAGAGTAGGAGAAAGAGGAGAGTAAGGTGAGGAAGAGAGATATAGAGAGAGTGGAAGGAGACAGAGAGAGTACAGAGAGCGCACGAGAGACAGAGATAGAGAGAGAGGAGAGTAGGGTGAGAAAGAGAGAAACAGAGAGAATAGAAAAAGACAGAGAGGGTAGAGGGGTAGAGAGGAAGAGAGGATGAGACAGAGACAAGAGGAAGATAAGGAGAACACAAAAAGAGAAATAGAGACAAAGGGGAAGACAGTGAATGACCACGGAGAGAGTGAGAGAGAACGACAGACCGACAGAGAGAGGGAGGGAAACAGACAGAAAGAGAAACAGGGTAGAGACGGACGGAGAGAGGGAGAGACAGGGACAGAGCGAGTGATAGAGACTGGTCAGAGAGAGAGAGAGTCGAGTGTGTGTGTGAGAGAGAGAGAGAACAAGGATCACAGCATCACAGGGCGTTGGAATCACTGAGAATGTGGGAAGGCAGTGATCTCTGTAGAAGGCCCAGGCTTCATCCCAGTCTCTGTTGGTAGATCTCACCCGGTGTGCGACTGACACCCACACACAGAGAATGGGAGAGAGAAGAGAGAGCTTAACTCTCCATCTCACGCGTGCGGTACCTGCCTTGGGAGTGTTTAACGGGACACTCTGGAGGGGCTTTCACTCCCTATCTAATCCGTGCTGTACCTGTCCTGCGAGTTTTTGATGGGACAGTGTCTTGGGGCCTTTACTCTGTATCTAACCGGTGCTGCACCTCCACTGGGAGTAGTTGACGGGACACTCTGGAAGGGTTTTCACTCCCTATCTAATCCGTGCTGTACCTGCCCTGGGAGTGTTTGATGGGACAGTGCAGTGGGGGATTTACTCTGTATCTAAACTGTGCTGTGCCTGCCATGGGAGTGTTTGATGGGACAGTGTAGAGGGGGTTATACTCTGTATCTAACTCGAGCTGTACCTGCCCTGGGAGTGTTTGATGGGACAGTGTGGTGGGGGATTTACTATGTATCTAACCTGTGCTGTGCCTGCCAGGGGAGTGTTTGATGGGAGAATGTAGAGCGGGCTGCACTCTGTATCTAACCCGTGCTCTTTCTAACTTGTGAACAGTTCAGACTGAAGTGGTTGATATTCCTCATGCCTCACATTCCGAAGCATTAAACACTGTGACAGTGTTTTATTTTGCTCCGCCCTGTTATTATAAAACTCTCTCTGTTCACCTCAGAAGGTTCTGCCTCTCGCATGGATCCGTGTTCCACCGGTAGATGCCCCACGGGTCAGTGCTGAGTGTGGTTATTGTACCATGGGGTCTATCACTGCCAGTCCACATCATGTGCTCGCGTAACAGGCCCAACCCACCGACTCTATCCCTCTCCCTGGCGAACGTCTGGTGCAGAAACAGACGATGCATAACCCTCGACTTCCGATTTGACCCTGAGCTGAAACTCGGACCACATATTCTATCCATCACCAAGTCCGCCTACTTCCATCTCTGTATCTCGACGGTCTCGCTCACGTCTCTTCTCACCTATTGCTGAAACCCTTGTCCGTGCCTTTGTTACCTCGAGACTGGACTATTCCAATGCTCTTCTGGCCAAACTCCCATCTTCCACCCTTCATTAACATCAGCTCATCCAAAATTCAGCTGCCCGTATCCAAATTCGCACAAAGTCCTGTTCAATCATCACCCCCTGTGTTCGCATTGGCTCCCGGTCCGGCAACGCCTCGATTTTAAAATTCTCATCGTTGTGTTCAAATTCTTCCACGGCCACCGATCCCCCTATCTCTGTAATCTCCCCCAAGACTACAACCCCATCCTCCCCCACTGAGGTTTCTGCACTCCTCCCATTCTGGCCTCTCGCGCATTCCCGAATTCCTGCACTGCACCATTGGTGGCTGTGACTTCAGCTGCCTGATCCCTAAGCTCTGGAATTTCCTGTCTCTGATTCACTCTCCTCCCTCATGACGCTCCTTAAAAGGCACCTTCTCACGATATCCCTCAATCCACAACTGCCCACCTTCTCCCCATATCACTAAGCCCCACCTACCCGCCTCCCCCCATATCCCTTAATCCCCAACTGCAAGCCTTCACTCCCAATCGCTAATCCCGACCTACCCACCGTCTCAACATATCCTTCAATCCCTACCTACCCACCATCCCACCTTCCAACCATATCCCTCAATCCCCAACTAGCAACCTTCTCCCCACATCCCTAATTCCAACCTACCCACTTTCTGCCCATATTCCTTAATCTCAACTATCCATCTTCTCCCCATATTGCTCACTCTCACCTACCAACATTATACCCTTATACATCATTCCGCCCTACCCACCTTCTCAAGAGTACAGAACATACTCCTTTCATTACGGTGAGTTTGGAGACTGAGAATCACTCCGAGGAGTATTCCAGTTTCTGAAGGGGTATAAAGAGCTATTTTGTTCCTGATACTCAAACTTTCCTTCAAACTCTGAATCAACTCCCACACTAACCTCGTTGACTTAACTGCCCTCTGAAATATGGCCTCGGTAACAGACAGGCGCACCGAGCCCAGTCGGGCCAGCAAAGGCCTTCTCACTAACCATTGTGAACTGGTGCCAAAGTTGGGAGATCTGTCCCACAGACTCGTCAAGCAATAACCTGACATAGTCATTATGATCCGAGGCTCAGTAGGTAGCATCTGTCCTCAGAGTCAGAAGGTCGTTGCCGCGGATCCCACACACACCAGAGACTTGAGCATCTTAATCCAGGCCGACAATTTCCTGTGCCAGTACTGAGGGAATGCTGCACTGTCAGAGGAGCAGTACTGAGGGAATGCTGCACTGTCAGAGGAGCAGTACTGAGGAAGCGCCGCACGGTCGGTGGGTCAGTGTTGAGGGAGTGTCGCACTTTCGGAGGGTCAGTACTGAGATAGCGCTGCACTGTCGGAGGCTCAGTACTGAGGGAGTGCTGCACTGTCGGATGGTCAGTACTGAGGGAGTGCTGCACTGTCGGAAGGTCACTACTGAGAGAGCGCTGCAGTTTTGGAAGGTCAGTACTGAGGGAGGCCTGAACTATTTGAAGTGTCGTCATTTGGATGAGATGTTGAACCGAGTGCGCTCATCTCAGTCTGAAATGGCCGACCCCTTATCTGGGGAATGGGGAATGACTATTCCCCATTGTTCCAGATTCGCCAGTCAGTGCATTTATCCTGTCAAGTCCATCAATCCTGTCAAGTCCCCTCAGAATACTATATGTTTCTATGAGATGAGAAAGGAATCGGATATGTTGATGGGGTTAGATGATGAAGGGTGGTGGGAGGCTCGTGTGGAACAAAAACACCAGCATGTATCTATTGTGCCGAATGGCCTGTTTCTCAGCTGTACAGTCTAAGTATTTCTGGAAACTTAGCATATATTGGACCCGTCATGCCTGTGCTGGTTCTTTGAAAGACCTCCCCAATTTAGTCCTACACCCCAGATTTTGCCCCATAACCCAGCAAACTAGTCCTCTACAATGATATGCCCACTTGCCTTTTGAAAGTGCCTGTGGAATGTGGTTCCACCGCTCTTTCAGGAAATGCATTCCAAATCATAAGAAACGTCAGTGAAAAAATGTGTTCAAATTTCCCCTAGATCTTTTGACAATTATTTTATTATCACAGAGAGGAGAAATAGAGAGTGAGACAATATTGGGCTGAAGAAAGAGAGAGAGTGTAGACAGAGACAGAACGAGTATAGTGAGAGAGAGAGCAGGAGAGAGAGAGAGACAGAGAGAGAATTAGGTGAGAAAGAGAGAGAGAGAGTAGAGGCAGAGGCAGAGGACAGGATGAGACAGGGTAAGAGAGAGAGAAGGTGCGCACAAGAAGAGAAACAGAGACAGAGGGGAAGACAGAGAAAGATAAGGGTGATAAGGAGAGAGAACGACACAGGGCCAGAGAGAGAAAATAAAAGTCAGGGAGACATGAAATAAACAGGGGAGACAAACAGAGAGAGTGACATTTAGCTCAGGTTGTTCGAGCGTGATATTAATGCCACAAAGGGCGCAGGTTTCATCCCTGCAAGGACCACGAACGTTCTTTTTATTGAGGGCGCAGTTTCCTCTCTTTATTTTAGACTGTGAGCGAATTATAAATGCAAAGTTTGGAAGGAAATTCACTCAGAACAGAGCATCGGAGAAGCATTTTCATGTTGGTGCTGTCAGTCCCGGATCATTCTGTGTCTGTTTAAAAGGGGTGTGCTGTATGTCCTGGATCATTCCGTGCCTGTTTAAAAGGGGTGTGTTGTCAATCCAGGATCATCCTGTGCCTGTTTTAAAGGGGTGTGCTGTCAGTCCCGGATCATTCTGCGTCTGTTTATAAGTGGTGTGCTGTCAGTCCTGGATCACAGACTCAAGTTGCTGTTCTGAGCCTGAAACCGTAGACGGCTCGATCATACTGGAGATCACAACCCACTGAGGGGAACTGGGGCATGAAAAGCTTTCAATTAATGTAACAAATACTTCAAACAGGAAGAATTGAGACCCCATAGAAATACGGAGATCAGAGGAGTCTGTCGCTAAGGCAAAGCAGTTATGAACGGAGATTTCAATTTTCCCATTGTCTGCGTTATAGTGCATTTCGGACAGTTTACTGAAACAATATCACAGAACGGGGAGGATATAACTATCACGAAACGGAGAACAAGCTTGAAAAGAAAAGACTGAGGAGTGACCTGATAGAAGTCTTTAAGTTTAATGACAGGTTTGATAGGGTAGACGGAGAGAAGATGATTTCACCCGCGAGTGAGAGCAGACCTCGGGGTTATAAATCGAAGCTGGTCACTGATAAATCCAATATTAATTCAGGAGAAACTCCTTTATCCAGGGAGTGGTTAGTGTGAGCAACTCGCTACCACAAGTGAGTTGAGGCGACGAGCAAAGATGCTGTTAAGATTAAGCTAGACAAACACACGAAGGAAAAGGGAATAGAACGATATGTTGATTGGGTTCGATGAACAAGCGTGAAAGGAGGATCATCTGCAGCATAAGCAAAGGCATGGACTCTTCGGGACGAATGGCTTGTTTCTGTGCTGTATAGTGTATGCAGGGGGTAAGAGAAAGAGAGAGAGTAAAGGGAGAAAGAGAGAGTAGAGGGAGAGAGAGTGAACACGAGAGAGACAGGCAGAGACAGACAGAGAAAGAGATAGAGTTAGAGGAACAGTATATCGAGAAAGAGAGGAGCGATAAGTAAATAGAGACAGAAGGAGATGTTTTGGAAATGCCTGTGAGCTGTTGGCAGCTGAACAATAGCCACTTGTTGCTGCTTCAATGGATTTGAGACGGAAAGTGGAGAAGGAGAGACAGATTAGAGGGAGAGAGACCGGGAGACTGAAACAGAGAGAGGGAGAATGACGACTTTGAGAGTGGCAGAGAGACAGGCAGATTGTAAGGGTAAGCATAATCGAGACAGATAAATTGTACGGGCGAGGGAGAAGAAAGGGACAGACAGGGGGAGAAACATACAGACAGAGAGAGAGAAACAGGGGAGGCAGAGAAACAAGATAGACATAGAGTGAGAGACGGGGATGGATCAGAGAGTGTAGATTGAGGGAGACAGAGAGAGAGAGAGCGATGAGAGACAGAGATAGAAGTGTAGGTGCAGATATACTCGGACAGAAAGGGAGAGATAAAGGGAGTGGTGGGTAAGTGACCGGAAAAGAGAGAGAACCAGAGGGAAAGAGTCAGAGGGAGAGAGAAAGGGACAGAGTTAGAGAGTATAGGGAGAGAGACAGAGGGAGGGACAGATAGAGAGAGGATGAGACGGGGATGGTCAGAGGGCGAGAGATAGGGAGAAAGAGAGAAAGAGAGATGGGGCTGGGTCAGAGTTTGTAGTCGCACAGAGTGCAGTCGCACAGAGTAAAGTGGCAGAGGCAAAGAGGAAGAGTAAAGGGGAAGCTTGAAATTGAAGGTGAGATATAGAGAAAGGGAGAGAGTTCGTGATTGAGAGAGGTGGAGAGTAGACGTGGAGAGGGAGAGAGTTTGAGAGTAGGGGGAGAGAGTGATGGGAAAGAGTGAAGAACGAATGATGGAGACACAGTGGAGAGGCAGAGAGACACCGAGAGGGATGATGAGGATGTGGGGGGGGCGGGGGGGATTGACAGAGAGAGAGGCGGACAGACTGTGAGAGTCTGAATAATACAGAGAGATAGAGATGGTGGTGGTGAGGGAGAAAGAAAGAGACAGACAGATAAAGAAAGAGAGAGAAACAGGGGAGACAGAGAAGCGGAAGACAAAGAGTAATAGATGGGGATGAGACAAGGAGCGTAGAGAGAGAGGCAGAGAGAGAGAGAGAGAGAGGAAGTGGGAGAGACATGGAGTCGAGCGTGAGAGCGTGCAGAGAGTGAGGAGAGTGTGACAGACAGAGAGAGAGAGGCCGAGAGAGACAGGGGGAGAGAGAGAGGGTCTGGAGAGCGAGTAGAGGGAGAGCACGAGTAGAGAGCGAGAAGAGTGAGACACAGAGATGGAGAGAGGGGTAGAGGGAGGGGGACAGGGAAAGTGGGAGGGAATCCCAACTACCGATCTGCTCCTCATATCACTCAACACAACCACCCAAACCTTCTCACAATATCCCTCAACTAAACTTACCACCTTCTCACCATATCCATCAACCCCACCGACCGAATTACTCCCCATATCACTCAACCCCACCTACACACATTCACACAATATCCATCAATCCCCACTGAAACACATTCTCCACATATACCTCACAAACGGCTAACCAACTTCACCTCCATATCTCTCACTACCTCCTACCCACCTTCTCCCAAGATCACTCAACCCCACATAACCACCATCTCACAATATCTCTCAATCGTAACCTACCCGCCTTATTAACATTTCCCACAATCACACTTACCCAACTCCTCACCATATCGGTCGACCGCACCGACACACCTTCTCCCCATTTCACTCAACTACACCTACCCATCTTCATACAAAATCCCTCAACTCCAAACTACCCATCATCCCCCGTGTCCCTCAATCCCCACCTACCTATCTTACCCCCAAATACCTCAATCCCCACCTACCAACATTATGACCTTATTCCTCAATCCCACGGACATAACATCCCACCTTATCTCTCAATACCACGTAAACACCTCCCATATCCCTCAAACCAGAACTACACACCTTCTCCCCATAACACTCATCCCCAGCTACCCACATTCTCATAAGACCCCTCAATCCCGACCAACACACATTCCCACCATATCCTTCAATCCCAAACTAACCACCTTCTCCTCATATCCCTCACTCACACCTATCTATCTTCTCCCCATATTCCTCAATCCACACCTGCCATCTTCAGACCAGATTCCTCCGACACTCCTATCCACATCCCCAAAGACCACAATCCTCACCCACCCAACCTCTCGCCATATCCCTCAACCCCACCTACCCACCTTCTCACAATATCCCACAACCCCCACTTACCCACCATCCCTTCATTTAACTAAATCTCCACTGAAGCACCTTCTACACATATCGCTCAACCCCACCTACTCACATTCTCATCTCATCCGTCAATGCCCACATACCCACCTTCCCCACTTATCCCTCAATCCCCACCTACCGACCTTCACAACAATTCCTTCAATCCCCACCAACCCATATTAGCTCCTTATACCTCAATTCCACCTAATCAACTTCTCACCATATCCCTCAATCCACAACAACCCAACTTCTCACCATATCCCTCAATCGGGCCGACACACCTACCCATATCCCTCAATTCACAGCTACACACCTTCTCCCCATAACACTCAAACCCACCTACCCGCATTCTCACAACATCTCTCAATCACCACCTACACTTCTTCGCACCATATCCCTCAATCCCCACCTAACCGCTTTCTCTTCATGTCCCTCACTCATACTTACCCATCTTCTCCAAATATTCCTCAATCTACACATATCCATCGACTCACCAAATGCTTAAACTCACCTACGCAGTTTTTCAACAAATCTCTCAACCCCACCTTCCAACCTTCGACCATATCCCTCATAACAACCTTCACGCCATATAATTCAATCCCCAACTACTCACGTTGTCCCAATCCCTCAAACCCATCTACCCAACTTCTCACCATGTCAGTCAATCCCAACGAACCACATCCCCATATACCTCAATCAACACATACGCACCTTAGCCTCCTATCCCTCAATCCCACCTCCGCAAACTTCTCAGCAATGCCCTCAATCCCCACCAAACTACCTTCCCTCCGTATCCCACAAATTCACCGACGCACCATCTCCACAGATCACTCAAACACACCCAACCGCCTTCTCACTATATCCAGTATTACCACTTACCCACCCTCTCACCATATCCGTCAACACCACCTACCCACATTATCTTCATAGCCCTCAATCACGACCGAGACACCTTTTCCCCGTATCACTCAACCCCAACTACCCACATTAAAAAAAAATCCTCGATCCACAACTACCTCCCATATCCCTCAATCACCTGTACACATCTTTCCGCCATATCCCTCAATCCCCACTTAATCATGGGTGACTTTTATCTGCATATATACTAGCCAAATCAAATTAGCAATAATACTGTGGAGCATTATTTCCTGGAGTGTGCAGGAGATGGTTTTTCAAACCAATATGTTGAGCAGCCATTTCGGGAACAGGCTATCCTAGATTGGGTATGGTGCATCGAGAAGCGGTTAATTCATTAAATTGTTGTGCGGGGTCCTTTAGAGGAGAGTGACCGGAACATGATATAATTCTTCATTAAGATGGAAAGTGAAGGAGTGCAATCAGAAACTAGGGTACTAAATCGAAGGTATGAGGAGTGAGTTGGCTGTGATAGATTTGAGACCTTCATTAAAAGGCATGACGGTGAAGAGGTAATGTCTAACATTTGAGGAACGAATGCATGAATTGCATCAGTTATACGTTCCATTCTGGCACAAAAAGACAAAAGGACAAAAGGCCCAACCATGGCGAACAGAAGAAGTTAAGGCTAGGATGCGATGCAAAGTGGAATCATAACATTTTGCCAGAAAATGCAGCAAGCCAGAGGATTGGGAACAGTTTTGAACGGAGCAAAAAATGGTCAAGAGTTTGATTAAGAGGGAAAATAGAGAATGAGAGTGAACTATCTGGGAACATAAAAGCGGACTGTAAAAACTTCGACAAACGGGAATATTGTATTGAGATAGACGATCAGCCATGATCATATTGAATGGTGGAGCAGGCTCGAAGGGCCGAATGGCTTACTCCTGCTCATCTTTTCCATGTTTCTATGACTCGGAGGCCTAGATTTCCACCTTCAGCAGGTGGTGTCAGAACGACCGTCCATGACACACCCTGTCACATTTTCACTTCCATTTACTTCGATACCATTAAAAGTAATTGACAGAATATTATGGGCTGATTGCATGCAATTTCCTAAAGTGCTCTCCCGGGGAGTGACGCTCCAGCGCAAGCTCCACTGCCCGGATTGTGAGTCCGCTGAAGGCAGAATTAACCCCCGGTGATGAATGGGGGAGAACAAAACCCCGCACGGCCTCGGTTTCGCGCTACCCACTGTTTGTTTGATTATTTTCCGTGTTCGGTCTTAGGCATTTCAACCATTTTAACATTTTTGTTCTTGAAATGTCTCTCATTTACTCCGCGGAAATTTTTGTCATCTCTCAATTCCTCAATATCCTGAAATAGATTCCACGTCAGTGAAAGCATGAAATTCCCTCTAACTCCTGTTTGTCGCCTCCGTTCTGTCCTTTTCCCAGTTCCACTAAAACTGTTTCACTTTGTTTTCAGTCCACACTAGAGTTATACCTGAACCGTTACCCTGTCCTTTGTCCAGATACTGACCGATCCGCTGGGTGTTTCACCTCTTCCTTTCATTGTTTCAGATTCACAATAATTGCAGTTTGACCCATTTCTTTCCAGTTTGGTCTGTTTCTCTTCTGTTCCCTTCTCTGATTCTAAGATCTGATATCTTGTTAGTTTTGTGATGTTTAAATAATCCAAACTCATCCTGTCCCCTCCCACTTACCCGATGTTCTTGTCCACTGAAATGCCTCTCGTATGTTGTCAACGAACTGACTCCGTCCACCCCTTCGTCAACTTCCTGTTCTAGTCTGTCCCGGTAGAATTTCTTAAACTGGATCAGTTGGTAACCGGCAGACTTTGTCCAGAACTCAGTGATCGCAGTGTTCGGTCTGTGAACAACAATGGAGAAAAATACACATTATCGACCTTCCATCCGCGCGGCTACATTTGCCCTTAAACGAAACGACTGACGCCTCCTGTGAGCCACGTTATCAAATACCTTCTGAAAAACCATATATGTCGCATGTGTTACAATACATTGACCTATATCGTCACGTCTCAACAAGGCTGTCTCAAATTTGTCAAATACAATGTCAAATGTCTACAGTTAATCCGTTCTCACCTTCTCCGAATTTGAAATGCTCACTAATTACGTGTCTGTTTCAAAGGGATGTGCTTTCATTCCCTGATCATTCTGTGTTTGTTTGAAAGGGGTCTGCTGTCAGTCCCGGATCTTTCTGTGTCTGTTTAAAAGGGCTGTGCTGTCAGTCTCGGATCACTCTGTGCCTGTTTGAAATGGGTGTGCTGTCAGTCCCGGATCATTCTGTGCCTGATTAAAATGGGTGTGCTGTCAGTCTCAGATCAGAGAATCAAGTTGCTGTGCAGAGCCTGAACCCATAGACGTCTCGATCACACTGGAGATCACAACCAACTGAGATGAACTGGGGCATAAAAAGCTTTCAATGAATGAAAAAAATAGTTCAAACAGGAAGTATTGACCCAATACAGAAATACGGAGATCAGTGGAGCCTGTAGCTAAGGCAAAGCAGTTATGAAGGGAGATTTTAATTTTCATACAGACTGGGACACGGAGGCAATACATTTCTGGAATGCATCTTGGACAGTTTTCTGAAACAATGTCATGGAACTGAGAGGTTACACATGTCAGGAAAGAGAGAACAAGCTGAGGCTCTTTTCTCTCGAAAAGAGAAGAATGAGGAGTGACGTGATGGAGGTTTTTAAGATTAATGATGTGTTTGTTAGGGTAGATCTGGAGAAGATGTTTCCACTTGAAGGGGAGACCAGAACCAAGGGTCATTATTATAAGATAGTCACTGATAAATCGAATTGAATCGAATAATGAATTCAGTGAAAACGTCTTTTCCCAGAGACTGGTGAGAATGTTTAACTCGCTACCACAAAGGGTAGTTGAGAAGAATCGCACAGATGCATTTAAGGGGAATCTGGATAAACACATGAGAGAGAAAGAACATAAGAACATAAAAAATGGGAGCAGGAGGAGGCCATCCGGCCCCTCGATCCGGCTCCACCATTCAATCAGATCTTGGCTGATCTTCTACCTCAACTCCACATTCCCGCCCGACCCACAAATCCCTTGATTCCCCTAAGCCCAAAAATCTATCAATTCCAGCCTTGAATATAATCAACGACTGAGCATCCCCAGACCTCTGGATGGAGAATTCCAAAGATTCACATCCCTCTGAGTGAATAAATTCCTCCTCATCTCAGTCTTACATGGCCCACCCCTGATCTGAAGACTATTTCCTCTTGTTCTAGACTCGACAGCCAGGGGAAACAATCTCTCCGGATCTATCCTGTCAAGCCCCCTCAGAATCTTATATTCTGTTTTATATGTTTCAATGAGATGGCAGAGGAATTGATGGACACGTTGATGGTGTTGGAGGAAGATGGATAGGCGTGGGGTGTTTTATAGCATAAGCACCGGCATGGACCTTGTGGTGTGAATGGTCTGTTTCTGAGCTGTGCAGTCCACGTAATTCTGGAACCTTAGCCTACATTCGGCCCGTCATGCCTGTGCTAGCTTTTTGAAAGAACTGCCCAATTTAGTCCTACATCCCAGCGATTTCCCCATCACCCTGCAAATTATTCCTCTTCAATGACATGTCCAATTGCCTTTTGCAAGTGCACATGGAATGTGGTTTCACCGTTCTTTTAGGTATTGCACTCAATCCCATAACAAACCTCGGTGAAAAAATGTTTCTTAATTTCCCATCGAGATATATTGCCAATTATTTTTTATCTCACAGAGGAGCGGTAGGGAGAGAGAGAGAGAGAGAGTAGAGGGCGTGAGAAAGACAGAGTAGAATGAGAAAGAGAGGTTACAGACAGAGAGAGTAGGAGAAAGAGGAGAGTAAGGTGTGGAAGGGAGATAGAGAGAGAGTGGAAGGAGACAGAGAGAGTACAGAGAGAGCACGAGAGACAGAGATAGAGAGAGAGGAGAGAAAGAGAGAAACAGAGAGAATAGAAAAAGACAGAGAGGGTAGCGGCGAAGAGAGGAAGAGAGGATGAGACAGAGACAGGAGGAAGATAAGGAGAACACAAAAAGAGAAAAAGAGTCAAAGGGGAAGACAGTGAATGACCACGGAGAGAGTGAGAGAACGACAGAGGGACATGGAGAGGGAGAGAAACAGACAGAGAAACATGGTAGAGACGGACGAAGAGAGGGAGAGACAGGGACCGAGCGAGTGATAGAGACTGGTCAGAGAGAGAGAGAGTCGAGTGTGTGTGTGAGAGAGAGAGAGAGAGAGAGAGAACAAGGATCACAGCATCACAGGGCGTTGGAATCACTGAGAATGGGGGAAGGCAGTGATCTCTGGAGAAGGCCCAGGCTTCATCCCAGTCTCTGTTGGTAGATCTCACCAGGTGTGCGACTGACACCCACACACAGAGAATGGTAGAGAGAAGAGAGAGCTTAACTCTCCATCTCACGCGTGCGGTACCTGCCTTGGGAGTGTTTAAAGGGACACTCTGGAGGGGCTTTCACTCCCTATCTAATCCGTGCTGTACCTGTCCTGCGAGTTTTTGATGGGACAGTGTCTTGGGGCCTTTACTCTGGATCTAACCGGTGCTGCACCTCCACTGGGAGTAGTTGACGGGACACTCTGGAAGGGTTTTCACTCGCTATCTAATCCGTGCTGTACCTGTGCTGGGTGTGTTTAATGGGACAGTGTAGAGGGGGGATTTCTCTGTATCTAACCTGTGCTGTACCTGCCCTGGGAGTGTTTGATGGGACAGTGTAGAGGGGGTTATACTCTGTATCTAACTCGTGTTGTACCTGCCCTGGGAGTGTTTGATGGGACAGTGCAGTGGGGATTTACTCTGTATCTAAACTGTGCTGTGCCTGCCAGGGGAGTGTTTGATGGGAGAATGTAGAGGGGGCTGCACTCTGTATCTAACCCGTGCTCTTTCTAACTTGTGAACAGTTCAGACTGAAGTGGTTGATATTCCTCATGCCTCACATTCCGAAGCATTAAACACTGTGACAGTGTTTTATTTTGCTCCGCCCTGTTATTATAAAACTCTCTCTGTTCACCTCAGAAGGTTATGCCTCTCGCATGGATCCGTGTTCCACCGGCAGATGCCCCACGGGTCAGTGCTGAGTGTGGTTTGTGTACCATGGGGTGTATTACTGCCAGTCCACATCATATGCTCGCGTAACAGGCCCAACCCACCGAATCTATCCCTCTCCCTGGCGAACGTCTGGTGCAGAAACAGACGATGCACAACTCTCGACTTCCGATTTGAACCTGAGCTGAAATTCCGACCACATATTCTATCCATCACCAAGTCCGCCTACTTCCATCTCTGTATCTCGACGGTCTCGCTCACGTCTCTTCTCACCTATTGCTGAAACCCTTGTCCGTGCCTTTGTTACCTCGAGACTGGACTATTCCAATGCTCTTCTGGCCAAACTCCCATCATCCACCCTTCATTAACATCAGCTCATCCAAAATTCAGCTGCCCGTATCCAAATTCGCACAAAGTCCTGTTCAATCATCACCCCCTGTGTTCGCATTGGCTCCCGGTCCGGCAACGCCTCGATTTTAAAATTCTCATCGTTGTGTTCAAATCCTTCCACGGCCAACGATCCCCCTATCTCTGTAATCTCCCCCAAGACGACAACCCCATCCTCCACCACTGAGGTTTCTGCACTCCTCCCATTCTGGCCTCTCGCGCATTCCCGAATTCCTGCACTGCACCATTGGTGGCTGTGACTTCAGCTGCCTGGTCCATAAGCTCTGGAATTTCCTGCCTCTGATTCACTCTCCTCCTTTGTGACGCTACTTAAAAAGCAGCTTCTCACGATATCCCTCAATCCACAACTTCCAACCTTCTCCCCATATCACTAAACCCCACCTACTCGCATTGTCCCCATTACCTTAATCCCCAACTGCGAACCTTCTCTCCCAATCGCTGAACCCGACCTACCCACCGTCTCAACATATCCCTCAATCCCTACCTACCCAGCTTCCCACCTTCCAACCATATCCCTCAATCCAAAACTAGCAACCTGCTCCCCAGTTTTCCTCATTCCAACCGACCCACTTTCTGCCCATATTCCTTAATCTCACCTATCCATCTTCTCCCCATATTGCTCACTCTCACCTACCAACCTTCTCCCCTTATCCCTCATTCCCACCTACCCACCTTCTCAAGAGTTCAGAACATACTCCTTTCATTGAGGTGAGTTTGGAGACTGAGAATCACTCCCAGGAGTATTCCAGTTTCTGAAGGGGGAAAAGAGCTAATTTGTTCATGATACTCAAACTTTCATTCAAACTTTGAATCAACTCCCACACTCACCTGGTTGACATAAATGCGCTCTGAAATATGGCCTCTGGATCAGACAGGCGCACCCAGCCCAGACGGGCCTGAAAGTCCTTCTCACTAACGTCTGTGAACTGGTGCCAAAGTTGGGAGATCTGCCCCACAGACTCGTCAAGCAATAACCTGACATAATCATTATGAGCCGAGGCTCAGTCGGTAGCATCTCTCCTCAGAGTCAGAAGGTCCTGCGCTCGGACCCCACACACACCAGAGACTTGTGCATCTTAATCCAGGCCGACAATTTCCTGTGCCAGTACTGTGGGAGCGCTGCACGCTCAGAGGGTCAGGACTGAGGGAATGATGCATTGTCAGAGGAGCAGTACTGAGGAAGCGCCGCACGGTCGGAGGGTCAGTATTGAGGGAGTGTTGCACTTTCGGAGGGTCAGGACTGAGAGAGCGCTGCACTGTCGGAAGGTCACGACTGAGAGAGCGCTGCAGTTTTGGAAGGTCAGTACTGAGGGAGGTCTGAACTCTTTGAAGTTTCGTCATTTGGATGAGATGTTAAACCGAGTGCGCTCCTCTCAGTCTTAAATGGCCGACCCCTTATCTGGGGAATGGGGAATGCCTATTCCCCATTGGACTAGATTCGCCAGTCAGTGGAGTCACCATCTATCCTGTCAAGTCCCTCAGAATACTATATGTTTCTATGAGATGAGAAAGGAATAGGATATATAGATGGGGTTAGATGAAGAAGGGTAGTGGGAGGCTCGTGTGGAACACAAACCCCGGCATGTATCTATTGTGCCGAATGGCCCGTTTCTCAGCTGTACAGTCTAAGTATTTCTGGAATCTAAGTATACATTGGGCCCGTCATTCCCGTGCTGGTTCTTTGAAAGAACTCCCCAATTTAGTCCTACACCCCAGATTTTGCCCCATAACCCTGCAAATTAGTCCTCTTCAATGATATGCCCACTTTCCTTTTGAAAGTGCCGATGGAATGTGGTTCCACCGCTCTTTCAGGAAATGCATTCCAAATCATAACAAACCTCAGTGAATAAAATGTGTCCAAATTTCCCCGAGATCTTTTGCCAATTATGTTATTATCACAGAGGAGAAATAGAGAGAGAGAATATTGGGCTGGAGAAAGAGAGAATGCAGAGAGTGACAGAACGAGTATAGTGAGAGAGAAAGCAGGAGAGAGAGAGAGAGAGAGAGATAGAGAAAATAAGGTGAGAAAGAGAGAGAGAGAGTAGAGAGGCAGAGGCAGAGGACAGGATGAGACAGGGTAAGAGAGAGAGAAGGTGAGCACAAGAAGAGAAACTGAGACAGAGGGGAAGACAGAGAACGATAAGGGGGATAAGGAGAGAGACCGACACTGGGCCAGAGAGATAAAAAAAAGTCAGAGAGAGTGAAAAAAAACAGGGGAGACAAACAGAGAGAGTGAAAATTAGCTCAGTTGGTTAGATATTAATACCACAAAGGGCGAAGGTTTGATCCATGTAAGGGCCACGAACGTTTTTATATTGAGGCGCAGTATCTTCTCTTTATTTTAGACTGTGAGCGAATTATAAATGCAAAGTTCGGAAGGAAATTCACTCAGAACAGAGCATCGGAGAAGCATTTTCATGTTGGTGCTGTCAGTCCTGGATCATTCCGTGCCTGTTTAAAATGAGTATGCTCTCAATCCAGGATCATCCTGTGTCTGTTTATAAGGGGTGTGCTGTCAGTCCAGGATCATCCTGTGCCAGTTTTAAAGGGGTGTGCTGTCAGTCCAGGATCATTCTGTGTCTGTTTTAAAGGGGTGTGCTGTCAGTCCTGGATCATTCTGTGTCTGTTTTAAAGGGGTGTGCTGTCAGTCCTGGATCATTCTGCGTCTGTTTATAAGGGGTGTGCTGTCAGTCCCGGATCAGTCTGTGTCTGTTTATAAGGGGTGTGCTGTCAGTCCTGGATCATTCTGCGTCTGTTTATAAGGGGTGTGCTGTCAGTCCCGGATCAGTCTGTGTCTGTTTATAAGGGGTGTGCTGTCAGTCCCGGATCATTCTGCGTCTGTTTATAAGGGGAGTGCTGTCAGTCCAGGATCAGTCTGTGTCTGTTTTAAAGGGGTGTTCTGTCTGTCCTGGATCATAGACTCAAGTTACTGTTCAGAGAATGAAATCGTAGACGGCTCGATCATACTGGAGATCACAACCCACTGAGGGGAACTGGGGCATGAAAAGCTTTCAATTAATGAAACAAATACTTCAAACAGGAAGAATTGAGCCCCCACAGAAATACGGAGGTCAGAGGAGCCTGGAGCTAAGGCAAAGCAGTCATAATCGGAGATTTGAATTTTCCCATTGTCTGCGTTATAGTGCATCTCGGACAGTTTACTGAAACAATATCATAGAACGGGGAGCATATAACTATCACGAAAGAGAGAACAAGCTTGAAAAGAAAAGACTGAGGAGTGACCTGATAGAAGACTTTAAGTGTAATGACAGGTTTGATAGGGCAGACGGAGAGAAGATGATTTCACCAGCGAGTGAGAGCAGACCTCGGGGTTATAAAACGAAGCTAGTCACTGATAAATCCAATATTAATTCAGGAGAAACTCCTTTACCCAGAGAGTGGTGAGAGTGAGAAACTGGCTACCACAAGTGAGCTGAGGCGACGAGCAAAGATGCTGTTAAGAGTAAGCTTGATAAACACACGAGGGAAAAGGGAATAGAAGGATATGTTGATTGGGTTCGATGAAGAAGGATGAAAGGTGGATCATCTGCAGCATAAGCAACGGCATGGACTCTTTGGGACGAATGGCTTGTTTCTGTGCTGTACAGTGTATGTAGGGGGTAAGAGAAAGAGAGAGAGTAAAGGGAGAAAGAGAGAGTAGAGGGAGAGAGAGAGAAAACGAGAGAGACAGGCAGAGACAGACAGAGAAAGAGAGAGAGTTTGAGGAACAGAATATCGAGAAAGAGAGGAGGGATAAGTAAATAGAGACAGAAGAATATGTTTTGGAAATGCCTGTGAGCTCTTGGCAGCTGAACAATAGCCACTTGTTGCTGCTTCAATGGATTTGCTCCAAGAAGAATTTCGACAAAAACAGCAATTTGTATCTTAACATCAATCGGACTGAGAGACTGGAACAGACATCGAAGGAATGGAGAATGAGCGAGAATGGGTGAAGCCATTGATCTCTGGGAAAGGCCCAGGCTCCATCCCGGTCTCCTTTCGTTGATAACACCCGGTGTGGGATTGAGACCCACACACAGAGCATGGGAGAGTGCAGTGGGACTTTAACTCTGTATCTAACCTGTGTTGTAACAGCCGCGGGAGTGTTTGATGGCACAGTGTAAAGGGAGCTTTACTCTGTATCTCACCGTTGTTGGACCTGCCCTGGGACGGTTTGATGGAAAAGTGCAGAGGGAGATTGAATCTGTTACTAACTCCAACTTCACCTGCCCTTGGGGTGCTTGATGTGACATTGTAGATGGAGCTTTACTCTATATCTGACCCATTTTATACCTGTCCTGGGAACACTTTAAACTAAGGTGGTTGGCATTTCCCATGCCTCATTTTCCAAAGCATTAATTCCGTGACAGTGTCTCTGTTGCTGAGCCCTGTTATTACAAAAATCCTTCTGATCACACCGGAAGGTTCTGTCTCTCACTGGTGTTCGGTTACTCGAGCAGTTCCTTCACAGTTCAGTGCTGAATGTGGCAATTGGATCATGGTGGGGGGACGGGGGCATCATTCCCATGGCCCACTATTGTGCAGACACAGAGAAAGTAGATCGTAGTCCAGACACTGAGAATGCAGATCAGAACAGATATTGAAAGAGGCGATCAGAGTCTAGACACTGAGAGAGGTGATCACAGTCCAAATACTGCGAGGGTATTACAGTCCAGACACTGAGAGAGATCAAAGTCCCGACACTGAGAGAGTGGATCACAGTCCAGCCATGAGAGAGGAGATCACAGTACAGACACTGAGAATATCAGGAGCAATTTTTTTTTTAAAATGCACTCAAGGGTTATAATCTCTGGATTATTACCTGAGCCAGGTGCAAATAGTCGGAGGGATAAGCAGATTTGGGAGGAGAACACATGGATGAAGGAGTGGTTCCATTTCGTGGGACACATTCACCTGTACGAGGACAGGATGGAACTGTACCGTTGGGAGCGGCACCACCTGACCCGGGCGGGGGCCAGGATCCCAGCGCCAAGGATAACTCGGGCTTTAAACGAGTAAATGGGGGTTAGGGCTCAGTTGGAAAGTAATAGAAATAACAATTCTAGAACAAAAGGGAAGAGACTATCGTCAGAAATTATGCTTTAGGCACTGCAGGTAAAGGAAAAATTGAAATATGTAAAGTAATTAAATCGGGAGGGAGAAACAAGGAAAGTGTGAGAAATAAAATATTACAATATGGGTAGGGTGTGTGGCCCAAATAAGCGTTCATTATAGAAACGCTTGGAGTATAAGCAACAAATTGAATGAAATGCGGGCACAAATTCAACCGACAGGGTACGAAATGGTCGCCATTGCTGAGGCATGGCTGCACAACAGTCAGGAATAGGAACTGAATATACCAGGTTTTAATGTCTCGAGGAAGGATAGGAGAACTGGTAGAGGGGGAGGAGTATCCTGAGTGATTAAGTATGAATTTACTTCATTGATAAGAGAGGATGTAACGAGAGGTAAGCAGGCAGTGGAGCTTTATTGGATGAATTAGGAAATAGAAAAGGAATTAATACCAAAGTGGGAGTTGTGTATGGACCCTCCTGTAGCAGCTGTGAAGCGGCAGAATGTATAAATGCGGAGATTAGACAACCAGTGTGTTTGTAAAGGGGACAGATTTTAACTTTCTTATTGATTGGGATAAACAGACGAGCTCATGTCAGAAAGGTAACGAATTTCTGGAGTAAGTTCAGGAAAGATTTCTGCAACAATATATCCGAGGTCCAACAAGGGGGCAGGCCATACTAGAATTATCAATGAATAATGGGGCAGATTAGTTAATAGCCTAAAGGTGCATGAACATTTATCTAAATTGGAAAACTGCACATGTCACTCCACTGTTTAAGAAAGGTGACAGAAGGAAACCAGGGAATTATGGACCAGTTCGCCAAACATCTGTTTCGAGAAATTACTCGAGTATCTAATTAAGGATAGTGACTGAACTACTTGAACATTTTCAGCTGATCGAAAGAGCCAGCATGGATTTTGTTTTGAAGAGGTGACTAAAGTAGTGGACAGGGGAATGCCTATGGAGTTTGTTTCAATGGACTTCCAAAAGTCATTCGATCAAATGCCTCAGAAGAGACTGTTGGCTAAAGTTGAAGCTGGTCGAATTGAGGTGAAATGATTGACCTGGATAGGAAATTGGCAGAGCGGCAGGAGACATTGGGACAGAAATCGCAACGAGCGGCGAGGCAACGCTCACTGCAGCTGCTGCGAATTAAATTAACAAAACTACTGACTGTAGGCTCTGTGGCGATCAATTGCTAGAATTCGAACTTCACAAAAATTGTGCACGATCAACCCAGCCTCTGAGCAGCGTGATTTGCTGCGCAGCTGGAATGGTGTGTGAGGAGAAGACACGCCCACAAAATCGGTAAGGACGAGCAGTCCCGCCAACAGAATCAGGCTGCATTGCTGAAACAATCAAGCAGACTTCATTCCTTCAAAGTTAGCATTCTGTGTGGCATTGTAAATTTTAAAAGAATCAAAAAACAAAGAAATAATCGAATTAAATTAAAGAGACAGAAGGGAAAAGTTTTAAAAAATAATATTGTAGTTTTAATTGTTATTCAATAACCAAAAACGAATAAAATAAAGAGTAACATGAGAGTCCTCGTTTTTAAAAGTTAATCTTCACTTGTTTCGCAGTCATTAAAACTTACCGAGCTGTTAAAACTCAGTTTGGACATTGTATTTACCAGAATGATACCTGGACATCAAGGGTTAGACAATGAAGTGAGATTACACAAACTAGGTTTGCATTCTCTGGAATTTAGAAGATTAAGGGGAGATTTGTTCGAAGTTTTCAAGACATTAAGGGGAACTGATAGGGTAGATAGAGATAAACTATGTCCGCTGGTTGGGGAGTCCAGCACTCGTGGTCTCAGCCTGAAAATTAGAGCCAGAACTTTCAGGAGTGAAGTTATGAAACACTTCTACACGCAAAGGGTGGGAGATGTTTGGAACTCTCTTCTGCAAACAGAAGTCGATGTTCGCTCAATTGTTAATTTTAAATCTGAGGTTGTTAGATTTTTGTTAACTCTGTTAATATTGTGTTTAAGGCGGGCGAATGACGTTCAGTCAGACATCCGCCATGATGCCAATGAATGGCGTAACAGGTTCGAGGGATCAAATGACCGACTCCTGTTCCGACGTACCTGGTCAATGTCATCACCCACCACAATCTTCAACAGTCGGCGCTGCTGACCAGCAGTGACAGAGCAAACAGATACAGAGAAAGCGGCAAGAGAAAGAGAGACATTAGCAAAACGGTTGATAAATGGGGAGAGGGAGGGAGAGAAAAAATGAAGACATCGACATATAGTTCGGGAGAGTGAACGAGAGATACAGACTGGTGACAAAGAGAGATAGAAACAGAGAGCAGAGAGCAAGAGATAGAGAGAAATAGGAGAGCCCGAAAGAGAGACAGACAGAGAGGTAGCGACGAGGATAGAGGGAGAGACGAGGACAAAGGGAGAGATAGCTGAGGGAAAGAGAGAGAGAGACGCAGAGGGAGACGGAGAGAGAGAGAGAGACGAATGGCGGGGGGAGAGCGATGGAGAGGGAGACAGAGAGATAGTGATAGAAAGGCAGAGAATCAGCAGAGAGAGAGAGAGACATAGAGAGAGAGACAGAATTATAGAGACAGAGAGATGGTGGGGGAGAAAGAATGAAAGATACAAACAGAGGGAGAAACGGTCAGAGAGAGAGGGCGGAGGGAGGAAGAAAGAGAGGGAGAGACGGAGATGGATCAATGAGTGTAAATGGAGGGAGACAGAGAGAGAGAGAGAGCAGAGACAGAGAGAGGACGGTGCTTGTAGAGAGACGGGGAATGAAAGAAAGTGGAGGCTGAGTGACTGGGAAAGAGAGAACCTGAGGGAAAGAGTCAGAGGGATGGGGATGGGATAGAGGGTGCAGTGGCAGAAAGTGTAGTGGCACAGACTGTAGTGCACAGAGTGTAGTGGCACAGAGTGTCGTGGCAGAGACAAAGAGAACGAGTAAAAGAGAAGCTTGAAATTGAAGTTGAGATATATAGAAAGGGAGAGAGTTAGTGACTGAGAGAGGTGGAGACTAGAGGTGGAGAGGGAGAGAGATGGAGAGTCGAGGCAGAGAGTGGGGGAGAGTGAATAACGAAAGAGGATGACACAGTGCAGAGGCAGAGAGACACCGAGAGAGACAATGAGGAGGTGGCGGAGTCACAGAGAGAAAGGCAGACAGACTGTGAAAATCTGAATAAGACAGACATAGAGATAGTGGGGGCGAGGGAGAAAGAAAGAGACAGGCAGATGGAGAAACAGACAGGAAGAGAAAGAAAAAGTGGAGACAGAGAAACGGAAGAGAAATAGTGAGAGATGGGGATGAGTCAGAGACAGAGAGAGTGAGTGAGAGAGACAGAGAGAGAGAGAGAGGAATGGGGAGAGACATGGAGTGGGTGAGAGCGTGAGAGCGAGTACAGAGCGAGGAGAGTGCGACATACAGAGAGAGAGAGGCCGAGAGAGAGAGAGGGAGAGAGGAAGGGGTGAGGAAGCGAGCAGAGGGAGAGTACGAGCAGAGAGCGAGGAGGGTGAGACGCAGAGAGAGAGTGAGGTGTCTAGGGAGAGGGACAGGGAAAGAGAGAGAGACTCCCACCGACCGATCTTCTCCCCATTTCACTCAACACAACCACCCAAACCTTCGCACAATATCCCTCAACAAAACGTATCACCTTCTCACCATATCCATCAACCCCACCTACCGAATTTCTGCCCACATCACTCAACCCGACCAACACACATTCACACAATATCCATCAATACCCACCAACTCACATTCTCCACATTTCCCTCAAACTCCAACTCATCACCTTCTCCACATACACCTGACACACGGCTACCCAACTTCTCTCCATATCCCGCATTCTTTCCTACATCCTTCTCCCAAGATCACTGTAAACCACCTAACCAGTTTCTCACAATATCTCTCAATCATAACCTACCCCCTTTATTCATATTTCCCACAATCACACTTAACCATCTCCTCACCATATCCGTCCACCACACCGACCAATTTCTCCCCATATTTCTCAATCCCCACCTACACACCTTCTCCACATATCACTCAACCACACCTAACCACCGTCATACAAAATCTCACAATTCCCAACGACCAATCTTCCCCCCATATCCCTCATTTCCCACCGACCTATCTTACTCCCATATCCCTAAATCCCAACCTACCCACATTCTCTCCTTATTCCTCAATCCCACCTACACACCTTCTCACCCTATCCCTCAAACCCCAGATACCCAAATACTCACCATATCCCTCAGGACAACCTAACCAACTCCCAATAACACTCAAATCACAGCTACACAACTCTCCCCGTAACACTCAACCCCAACTGCCCACATTCTCACAACATCACTCAATCCCCACCAACACACCATCCCAACATATCCCTCAATCCCATCTACACTACTTCTCACCATGTCATTCAATCCCAACTAACCACATTCCGAGATGCCTCAATCAACATCCATCCACCTTAACCCCATAACCCTCAATCCCACCAAACCAACTTCTCAGCAGAGTCCTCAATCCCCACCGAACCACCTTCCTTCCGTATCCCACAAACGCACCATCTCAGCAGATCACTCAAACACACCCAACCACCTTCTCACCATATCCATTAATTACCACTTAACCACCCTCTCACCATATCCGTCAACCGCACCTACAAACATTCTACCCATATCCCTCAATCCCCACCGACACATCTTCTCCCCATATCACTGAATCCCACCGACGCGCATTCACAAAAATCCCTCAATCCACAACTACCTCTCTTATCCATGAATCCCCCATTGACGTATTTCCGCCATATCCTTCAATTCCCACTTCATCATGGGTGACTTTAATTTAAAGATATACTGGCCAAACCAAATTAGCAATATTACTTTGGAGCATTAAATTATGGAGTGTGTACGAGATGATATTTTAGACCAGTATGTTGACGAGCTAATTTGGGAACAGGCTATCCAAGATTGGGTGATGTGCATTGAGAAGCGATTAATTAATAACCTTGTCGTGCGGGATGCTTACGGGAAGAGTGACCGTAACATGATAAAATTATTCATTAAGATCGAAAGTGAAGTCGTGCAATCCGAAACTAGGGTACTAAATCTAAACAAAGGAAACTAGGAAGTTATGAGGAGTGAGTTGGCTATGATAGATTGGGAACCTTCATTACAAGGTATGACGGTGAATAGGCAATGGCTGACATTTAAAGAACGAATGCATGAATTGCAACAGTTATACATTCCAATCTGGCACAAAAAGACAAAAGGAAACGAGGTCCAAACACGGCAAACAAAAGAAATTATGGATAGGATGAAACCCAAAGAGGAGTCATAAAAATTTGCAAGAAAATGTAGCAAGCCTGAGGATTGGGAGCTGTTGAGAATTGAGCAAAAACGAGCCAAGAGATTGATTAAGAGGGAAAAATAAAGTATGAGTGTGAACTTGGAAGGAACATAAAAGCGGGTTGTAAGAACTTCACAAGAGGGAACATGATATTGAGATAGAGGATCAGCCATGATCATATTGAATGGTGGAGCAGGCTCGAAGGGCCGAATGGCCTACTCCTGCTCCGATTATCTATGATTCGGTGACTCGGTTGCCTCGATTTCCACTTTCAGCAGGTGGTGTCAGATCGACCGTCCATTGCACACCCTGCCACATTTTCACTTCGATTCCATTAAAAATAATTGACAGAATATTATGGGCTGATTGCCTGCAATTTCCTAAAGTGCTCTCCCGGGGAGTGACGCTCCACCGCAAGTTCCACTGCCGGATTGTGAGTCCGCTGAAGGTCGAATAAACCCCCGGTGTTTCATGGGGGAGAACAAAACCCTGCACGGCCTCGGTTTCGCGCTCTCCACAGTTTGTTTGATTAGTTTCCCTATTCGGGTCTTACACATTTTGACCATTTTAAAATTTTTGTTCTTGAAATGTCTCTCATTTACTCCGCAGATATTTTTGTCATCTCTCAATTTCTTAATATCCTGAAGTAGATTCCAGGTCAGTCAACTCATGAAATTCCATCTAACTCCCGTTTGTCGCCTCCGTTCTGTCCTTTTCCCAATTCCACTAAAACTGTTTCACTTTGTTTTCAGTCCACACTCGAGTTATACCTGAACCGTTACCCTGTCCTTTGTCCAGATACTGACCCATCCGCTGGGTATTGTCACCTCTTCCTTTCATTGTTTCAGATTCACAATAATTGCAGTTTGAACCATTTCTTTCCAGTTTGGTCTGCTTCTCTTCTGTTACCTTCTCTGATCCTAAGATCTGATACCCTATTAGTTTTGTGATGTTTAAATAATCCAAACTCATCCTGTTCCCCTCCCACTTACCTGATGTTCTTGTCCACTGAAATGCCTCTCGTATGTTGATAACAAGCTGACTCCGTCCACCCCTTCTTCAACTTCCTGTTCCAATCTGTCCCTGTAGAATTTCGTGAACTGGACCAGTTGGTAACCGTCAGACTTGATCAAGAACTCAGTGATCGCGGTGTTCGGTCTGTGAACAACAATGGAGAAAACTAAACACATTATCGACCTTCCATCCAGGCGGCTGCAATTCCTCTGACACCAAACGGCTGAAGCCTCCTGTGAGCCACGTTATCAAATAACTTCTGAAAACCCATATATGCCGCATGTGTCAAAATCCATTGACCGATATAGTCACGTCTCAACAAAAGCTGAGTCAAATTTGTCAAATACAATGTCAAATGTCCACAGTTAATCCGTTCTCACCTTCCCCGAATCTGAAATGCTAACGAATTACGTGTCTTTTTAAAAGGGGTGTGCTGTCAGTCCCGGATCATTAAGCGTCTGTTTAAAAGGGGTGTACTGTCAGTCCCGGATCATTCTGTGTCTGTTTGAAAGGCGTGTACTGTCAGTCCCGGATCATTCTGTGTCGTTTTTAAAGGGTTGTGCTGTCAGTCCCGGATCATTCTGTGCCGGTTTGAAATGGGTGTGCTGTCAGTCCCGGATCAGAGAATCAAGTTGCTGTTCAGAGCTGAACCCAGAGACGGCTCGATCACACTGGAGATCACAACCAACTGAAACGAACTGGGGCATGAAAAGCTTTCAATTAATGAAAAATTTCTTCAAACAGGAAGTATTGACCGGACACATAAATACGGAGATCAGAGGAGCATGTTGCTAAGGCAAAGCAGTTATGATGGGAGATTTCAATTTTCACATGGACTGAGACACAAAGGCAATACATTTCTAGAATGCATCCAGGACAGTTTTCTGAAACAATATCATAGAACTGAGAGGTTACACATATCAGGAAAGAGAGAAAAAGCTGGGCCTCTTTTCTCTGGAAAAGAGAAGACTGAGGAGTTACGTGATAGAGGTTTTAAGATCAATGATCTGTTTGATAGGTTAGAGCTGGAGAAGATGTTTCCACTTGAATGGGAGACCAGAACCAAGGGCCATTATTATAAGTTAATGACTAATAAATCGAATTGAATCGAATAATGAATTCAGTAAAAACTTCTTAACCCAGTGACTGGTGAGAATGTAAAACTCGCTTCCACGAAGTGCAGTTGAGAAGGATCGCAAAGATGCGTTTAAGGGGAATCTGGATAAACAGATGAGAGAGAAAGAACATAAGAACATAAAAAGTGGGAGCAGGTGTACGCCATCCAGCCCCTCGATCCTGCTCCACTATTCAATCAGTTCATGCTTGATCTTCTACCTCAACTCCAATTTCCCGCCCGATCCCCAAATCCCTTGAATCCCCTGGAGCCCAAAATTCTATCAATTCCAGCCTTGAAGATATTCAATGACTCAGAATCCTCTGTCCTCTGGGTAGAGAATTCCAATGATTCACATCCCTCTGAGTGAATAAATTCCTCCTCATCTCAGTCTGACATGGCCGACCCCTAATCTGAAGTCTATTTCCCCTTGTTCTCGACTCGACAGCCAAGGGAAACAATCTCTCCGGATCTATCCTGTCAAGCCCCCTCAGAATCTTATGTTCTATTTTCGATTTTTCAATGAGATGGCAGAGGAACAGATGGACATATTGATGGGGTTAGATGGAGAAGGATAGGCCTGGGGTCGTTGAGAACTTCAGCACCGGCATGGACCTATTGGGCTGTATGGCCTGTTTCTGAGCTGTGCAGTCCACTTAATTCTGGAATCTTAGCCTACATTCGGCCCGTCGTGCCTGTGCTAGCTTTTTGAAAGAACTGCCCAATTTAGTCCTATACCCCAGCGATTTCCCCATCACCCTGCAAATTATTCCTCTTCAATGACATGTTCAATTGCCTTTTGAACGTGCCCATGGAATGTGGTTCCACCGCTCTTTTAGGTATTGCATTCCATATCATATCTAATCACGCTGAAAAAATGTTTCTTCATTTCCCATCGAGATATATTGCCAATTAATTTTATCTCACAGAGGCGCGGGAGAGAGAGAGAGAGAGTAGATTGCGTGAGAAAGACAGAGTAGAAGGAGACAGAGAGGGTACAGACAGAGAGAGTGGGAGATACAGGAGAGTAAGGTGTGGAAGAGAGATCGAGAGAGAGAGAGTAGAAGGAGACAGAGACAGTACAGACAGAGAGTGTACGAGAGACAGAGATAGAGAGAGGAGAGTGGGGTGAGAAAGAGAGAAAAAGAGAGAATAGAAGAAGACAGAGAGGGTAGAGGGATAGAGGGGAAGAGAGGATGAGACAGAGACAAGAAGAAGATCAGGAGAACATAAGAAGATAAAAGAGACAATGGGGAAGGCAGAGAACGAACACAGGAGAGTGAGAGAGACCGATAGAGGGACAGAGAGAGGGTGAGAAACAGACAGAGAGTGAAACAGGGGAGAGACGGACGGAGAGTGTGAGAGACAAGGACAGAGCGAGTGACAGAGACTGGTCAGGGAGAGAGAGAGTAGAGAGAGAGAGATCGAGAGAGAGAGAGAAACAATCAGGATCACAGCATCACAGGGCGTTGGAATCACCGAAAATGGGGGAAGACAATGATCTGTGGGGAAGGCCCAGGCTTCATCCCAGTCTCTGTTGGTAGATCTCACCCAGTGTGCGTCTCACACCCACACACAGAGAATGGGAGAGTGCAGAGGGAGCTTTACTCTGTATCCAAACTCTGTTATTCATGCCCTGAGAGTGTTTGAAGGGATAGTGTAGATGGAGCGTAACTCTCTGTCTAACTTGTGCTCTACCTGCCCTGGGAGTATTTGACGGGACACTCTGGAGGGGTTTTCACTCCTTATCTAATCCGTTCTGTACCTGTCTTGTGAGTTTTTGATGGGACAGTTTCGAGGGGGAGTTAATCTGTATCGAACCGGTGCTGCACCTATCCTGGCAGTAGTTGACGGGACACTCTGGAGGGGTTTTCACTCTGTATCTAACCCGTGCTGTACATGCCCTGGGAGTGTTTGATGGGACAGTGTAGAGGAAGTTTTACTCTGTATCTAACTCGTGCTGGACCTGCCCTGGGAGTGTTTGATGGGACATTGTAGTGGGGGTTTTACTCTGTATCTAACCTATGCTGTACCTGCCAGAAGAGTGTTTGATGGGACAGTGTAGAGGGAGCTTTACTCTGTATCTAAGCCGTGCTGTTTCCAACGTTTGAACAGTTTAGACTGAGGTGGTTGATATTCCTCATGCCTCACATTCCTAAGCATTAAACACCGTGACAGTGTTTTATTTTGCTCCGCCCTGTTATTGTAAAACTCTCTCTGATCACCTCAGAATGTTCTGCCTCCCGCATGGATCCGTGTTCCACCGGCAGATGCCCCACAGGTCAGTGCTGTGTCTGGTTATTGTACCATGGGGTTTATCACTGCCAGTCCACGTCATGTCCTCCCGAAACAGGCCGAACCCACCGACTCCATCCCTCTCCCTGATGCTGAAACAGACCATTCACAATCCTTGACGTCCGATTTGACCCTGAGCTGAGATTCCGACCACATATTCTCTCCATCACCAAGTCAGCTGACTTCCATCTCTGTAATTCGCCCGTCTCCGCTCCTGCCTCTTCTCATCTATTGCTGAAACCCTTATCCGTGCCTTCGTTACTTCGAGACTGGACTATTCCAATGCTCTTCTGCCAACCTCCATCATCCACCCTTCATTAACTTCAGCTCATCCAAAACTCAGCTGCCCGTATCCTAATTCGCACAAAGTTTGGTTCAATCATCACCCCCTGTGTTCGCATTGGCTCACGGTCCGGCAACGCCTCGATTTGAAAATTCTCATCGTTGTGTTCAAAACCTTCCACGGCCATCGCTCCCCCTATCTCTGTGACCTCCAACAAGACTACAACCCCATCGTCCCCCACTGAGGTCTCGGCGCTCCTCCCATTCTGGTCCACCGCGCATCCCCGATTTCCTGCACTGCAAATTGGCAGCCGTGTCTTCAGCTGCCTGGTCCCTCAGCTCTGGAATTTCCTTCCTCTGATTCACTCTCCTCCTTTATGACGCTACTTAAAATTCAACTTCTCACGATATCCCTCAATCCACAACTGCCCACCTTCTCCTCATATCACTAAACACCACCTACATGCCTTCTCCTCATATCCCTTAATCGCCAACTGCAAACCTTCTCTCCCAATCGCTAAACCCGACCTACCCACCGTCTCAAAATAACCCTCAATCCCACCATCCAACCATATCCCTCAATCCCCAACGAGCAACCTTATCCCCATATCACTAATTCCAACCTACCCACTTTCTACCCATTTTCCTTAATCTCACCGATCCATCGTCTGCCCATATTCCTCCCTCTCACGTACCAACCTTCTCCCCTTATCCCTCAGTCCCACCGACCCACCTTCTCAAGAGTTCAGAACGTACTCCCCTAATTAAGGTGAGTTTGGAGACTCAGATTCACTCCCAGGAGTATTCCAGTTTCTGAATGGGTAAAAAGAGCTATTTTGTTCCTGATACTCAAACTTTCCCTCAAACTCTGAATCAGCTCCCACACTAACCTGGTTGACGTAACTGCCCTCTGAAATATGGCCTCGGTCTCAGACAGGTGCACCGAGCCCAGACGGGCCTGCAAAGTCCTTCTCACTCACGACTGAGAACTGGTGCCAAAGTTGGGAGATCTGTCCAACAGACTCGTCAAGCAATAACCTGACATAGTCATTATGAGCCGAGGCTCAGTAGGCAGCATCTGGCCTCATAGTAAGAAGGCCCTGCGCTCGGGCCCAACACACAGCAGAGACTTCGTTATAGTCCAGCAATTTTATTTTAAATTCACAAGCTTTCGGAGGCTTCCTCCTTCGTCAGGTGAACGAAGTTCACCTGACGAAGGAGGAAGCATCCGAAAGCTTGTGAATTTAAAATAAAATTGCTGGACTATAACTTGGTGTTGTAAAATTGTTTACAATTGTCAACCCCAGTCCATCACCGGCATCTCCACACCAGAGACTTAAGCATCTTAATCCAGGTCGACAATTTCCTATGCCAGTACTGTGGGAGCGCCGCACGCTCAGAGGGTCAGTACTGAGGGAATGCTGCACTGTCAGAGGATCAATACTGAGGAAGCGCCGCACGGTCGGAGAATCAGTAATGAGGGAGTGTTGCACTTTCGGAGGGTCAGTAAAGTGGGAGTGCTGCACTGTCGGAGGGTCAGTACTGAGGGAGTGCTGCACTGTCGGAAGGTCAGTAATGAGGGAGTGTTGCACTGTCGGAAGGTCAGTACTGAGAGAGCGCTGCAGTGTTGGAAGGTAGGTACCGAGGGAGGGCTGTACTCTTTGAAGTTTCGTCATTTGGATGAGATGTTAAACAGAGTGCGCTCATCTCAGTCTTAAATGGCCGACCCCTTATCTAGGGAATGGGGAATGAATATTCCCCAATGTTCTAGATTCGCCAGTCAGTGGAGTCACCATCTATCCTGTCAAGTCCCCTCAGAATACTATATGTTTCTATGAGATGAGAAAGGAATAGGATATGTTGATGGGGTGAGATGAAGAAGGGTGGTGGGAGGCTCGAGTGGAACATAAACCCCGGCATGTATCTATTGTGCCGAATGGCCTGTTTCTCAGCTGTACAGTCTAAGTATTTCTGGAAACTTAGCATATATTGGGCCCGTCATGCCTGTGCTCGTTCTTTGAAAGAACTCCCCAATTTAGTCCAACACACCAGATTTTGCCCCATAACCCTTCAAACTAGTCCTCTTCAATGATATGCCCACTTGCCTTCAAAAAGAGCCTGTGGAATGTGGTTCCACCGCTCTTTCAGGAAATGCATTCCAAATCATAATAAACCTCAGTGAAAAAATGTTTTCAAATTTACCCGATATCTTTGGCCAATTGTTTTGTTATCAAAGAGAGGAGAGCTGAAGAAAGAATATCGAGCTGAAGAAAGAGGGAGAGTGTATAGAGAGACAGAACGAGTATGGTCAGAGAGAGAGCAGGAGAGAGAGAGAAACATCCGGAGAATCAGGTGAGAAAGAGAGAGAGAGTGAGAGGGGATGAGATAGGGTAAGAGAGAGAGAAGGTGAGCACAAGAAGAGAAACAGAGACAGAGGGGAAGATAGAGAAAGATAAGGGGGAGAAGGAGAGAGACCGACACAGGGCCAGAGAGAGAAAAAAAATAAATCAGAGAGAGAAAAAAATACAGGGAAGACAAACAGAGAGAGTGACGATTAGCTCAGGTGGTGAGAGCGTGATATTAATGCCACAATGGGCTCAGGTTTGATCCCTGTAAGGACCATGAACGTTCTTTTTATGAAGAGCGCAGTTTCCACTCTTAATTTTAGACTGCGAGCGAATTATAAATGCAAAGTTTGGAAGGAAATTCACTCAGAACAGAACATTGGAGAAGCATTTTCATGTTGGTGCTGTCAGTCCCGGATCATTCTGTGTCTGTTTAAAAGGGGTGAGCTGTCAGTCCAGGATCATCCTGTGTCTGTTTTGAAGGGGTGTGCTGTCACTCCCGGATCATTCTGCGTCTGTTTTAAAGGGATGTGCTGTCAGTCCCGCATCATTATGTGACTGTTTATGAGGGGTGTGCTGTCAGTCCAGGATCATCCGGTGTCTGTTTTAAAGGGGTGTGCTGTCTGTCCTGGATCACAGACTCAAGTTACTGTTCAGAGCCTGAAACCGTCGACGGCTCGATCATACTGGAGATCACAACCCACTGAGCGGAACTGGAGCATGAAAAGCTTTCAATTAATGAAACAAATACTTCAAACAGGAAGAATTGAGCCCCCACAGAAATACGGAGATCAGAGGAGCCTGTCGCTAAGGCAAAGCAGTTATGAACGGAGATTTCAATTTTCCCATTGTCTGCGTTATAGTGCATTTCGGACAGTTTACTGAAACAATATCATAGAACGGGGAGGATATAACTATCACGAAACGGAGAACAAGCTTGAAAAGAAAAGACTGAGGAGTGACCTGATAGAAATCTTTAAGTTTAATGACAGGTTCGAAAGGGTCGACGGAGAGAAAATGATGTCATCCGCGAGTGAGAGCAGACCAAGGGGTTACAAATCCAAGCTGGTCACTGATAAATCCAATATTAATTCAGGAGAAACTCCTTTACCCTGGGAGTGGTGAGAGTGAGCAACTCGCTACCACAAGTGAGTTGAGGCGACGAGCAAAGATGCTGCTAAGATTAAGCGAGATAAACACACGAGGGAAAATGGAATAGAAGGATATGTTGATTGGGTTCGATGAAGAAGGATGAAAGGAGGATCATCTGCAGCATAAGCAACGGCATGGACTCGTTGGGACGAATGGCTTGTTTCAGTGCTGTACAGTGTATGCAGGGGGTAAGAGAAAGAGAGAGAGCAAATGGAGAAAGAGAGAGTAGAGGGAGAGAGAGAGAACACGAGAGAGACAGGCAGAGACAGACAGAGAAAGAGATGGAGTTTGAGGAACAGAATATCGAGAAAGAGAGGAGGGATAAGTAAATAGAGACAGAAGAAGATGTTTTGGAAATGCCTGTGAGCTGTTGACAGCTGAACAATAGCCACTTGTTGCTGCTTCAATGGATTTGTTCCAGGAAGAATTTCGACAAAAACAGCAATTTGTATCTTAACATCAATCGGACTGAGAGAGTGGAGCAGACAGAGAAGGAAGGGAGAATGACCGAGAATGGGGGAACGCATTGATCTCTGGGAAAGTCCCAGGCTCCATCCCGTTCTCCGTTCGAAGATATCACCCGGTGTGGGATTGAGACCCACACACAGAGTATGGGAGAGTGCAGAGGGACTTTTACTCTGTATCTAACCTGTGTTGTAACTGCCCCTGGAGTGTTTGATGGGACAGTGTAAAGGGAGCTTTACTCTGTATCTGACCGTTGTTGGACCTGCCCTGGGACGGTTTGATGGAAGAGAGCATTAAATTATAGAGTGTGTACGAGATGATATTTTAGACCAGTATGTTGAGGAGCTAATTTGGGAACAGGCTATCCAAGATTGGGTGTTGTGCATTGAGAAGCGGTTAATTAATAACCTTGTTGTGCTGGGTGCTTTCGGGAAGAGTGACCGCAACATGATAAAATTATTCATTAAGATCGAAAGTGAAGTCGTGCAATCCGAAACTAGGGTACTAAATCTCAACAAAGGAAACTTAAAAGTTATGAGGAGTGAGTTGGCTATGATAGATTGGGAACCTTCATTAAAAGGTATGACGGTGAATAGGCAATGGCTGACATCTAAAGAACGAATGCATGAATTGCAACAGTTATACATTCCAATCTGGCACAAAAAGACAAAAGGAAACGAGGTCCAAACACGGCAAACAAAAGAAATTATGGATAGGATGAGACCCAAAGAGGAGTCATATAAATTTGCCAGAAAATGTAGCAAGCCTGAGGATTGGGAGCTGTTTAGAATTGAGCAAAAACGAGCCAAGAGATTGATTAAGAGGGAAAAATAGAGTATGAGTGTGAACTTGCAAGGAACATTAAAGCGGGTTGTCAGAACTTCACAAGACGGAATATGATATTGAGATAGAGGATCATCCATGATCATATTGAATGGTGGAGCAGGCTCGAAGAGCCGAATGGCCTACTCCTGCTCCGATTATCTATGATTCGATGACTCGGTTGCCGAGATTTCCACCTTCAGCAGGTGGTGTCAGATCGACCGTCCATTATACACCCTGCCACATTTTCACTTCAATTCCATTGAAAATAATTGACAGAATATTATGGGCTGATTGCCTGCAATTTCCTAAAGTGCTCTCCCGGGGAGTGACGCTCCACCGCAAGTTCCACTGCCCGGATTGTGAGTCCCCCGGTGATTAATGGGGGAGAACAAAACCCTGCACGGCCTCGGTTTCGCGCTCTCCACAGTTTGTTTGATTAGCTTCCCTGTTCGGGTCTTACACATTTTGACCATTTTAAAATTTTTGTTCTTGAAATGTCTCTCATTTACTCCGCAGATATTTTTGTCATCTCTCAATTTCTTAATATCCTGAAGTAGATTCCAGGTCAGTCAACTCATGAAATTCCCACTAACTCCTGTTTGTCGCCTCCGTTCTGTCCTTTTCCCAGTTCCACTAAAACTGTTTCACTTTTTTTTCAGTCCACACTAGAGTTAGACCTGAACCGTTACCCTGTCCTTTGTCCAGATACTGACCGATCCGTTGGGTATTTTCACCTCTTCCTTTCATTGTTTCAGATTCACAATAAATGCAGTTTGAACCATTTCTTTCCAGTTTGGTCTGCTTCTCTTCTGTTACCTTCTATGATCCTAAGATCTGATATCCTGTTAGTTTTGTGATGTTTAAATAATCCAAACTCATCCTGTTCCCCTCCCACTTACCCGATGTTCTTGTCCACTGAAATGCCTCTCGTATGTTGACAACAAGCTGACTCCGTCCACCCCTTCTTCAACTTCCTGTTCCAGTCTGTCCCGGTAGAATTTCGTTTACTGACTGGATCAGTTGGTAACCGTCAGACTTTGTCAAGAACTCAGTGATCGCGGTGTTCGGTCTGTGAACAACAATGGAGAAAACTAAACACATTATCGACCTTCCATCCAGGCGGCTACAATTCCTCTGACACCAAACGGCTGAAGCCTCCTGTGAGCCACGTTATCAAATAACTTCTGAAAACCCATATATGCCGCATGTGTTAAAATTCATTGACCGATATAGTCACGTCTCAACAAAAGCTGTGTCAAATTTGTCAAATATAAAGTCAAATGTCCACAGTTAATCCGTTCTAAACTTCCCCGAATCTGAAATGCTCACTAATTACGTGTCTGTTCAAAAGGGGTGTGCTGTCAGTCCCTGATCATTCTGTGTCTGTTTGAAAGGCGTGTACTGTCAGTCCCGGATCATTCTGTGTCGTTTTTAAAGGGTTGTGCTATCAGTCCCGGATCATTCTGTGCCGGTTTGAAATGGGTGTGCTGTCCGTCCCGGATCAGAGAATCAAGTTGCTGTTCAGAGCTGAACCCAGAGACGGCTCGATCACACTGGAGATCACAACCAACTGAAACGAACTGGGGCATGAAAATCTTTCACTTAATGAAAAAATTCTTCAAACAGGAAGTATTGACCCGACACAGAAATACGGAGAACAGAGGAGCCTGTAGCTAAGGCAAAGCAGTTATGATGGGAGATTTTAATTTTCACATAGACTGAAACACAAAGGCAATACATTTCTAGAATGCATCCAGGACAGTTTTCTGAAGCAATATCATAGAACTGAGAGGTTACACATGTCAGGAAAGAGAGAAAAAGCTGGGGCTCTTTTCTCTGGAAAAGAGAAGACTGAGGAGTTACGTGATAGAGTTTTTTAAGATTAATTATCTGTTTGATAGTTTAGACCTGGAGAAGATGTTTCCACTTGAAGGGGAGACCAGAACCACGGGTCATTATTATAAGATAGTCACTAATAAATCGAATTGAATCGAATAATGAATTCAGTAAAAACTTCTTAACCCAGTGACTGGTGAGAATGTAAAACTCGCTCCCACGAAGTGCAGTTGAGAAGGATCGCAAAGATGCATTCAAGGGGAATCTGGATAAACAGATGAGAGAGAAAGAACATAAGAACATAAAAAGTGGGAGCAGGAGTACGCCATCCAGCCCCTCGATCCTGCTCCACCATTCAATCAGATCATGCTTCATCTTCTACCTCAACTCCACTTTCCCGCCCGATCCCCAAATCCCTTGAATCCCCTCGAGCCCAAAATTCTATCAATTCCAGCCTTGAATATACTCAACGACTCAGTATCCACAGTCCTCTGGGTAGAGAATTCCAATGATTCACATCCCTCTGAGTGAATAAATTCCTCCTCATCTCAGTCTTACATGGCCGACCCCTTATTTGAAGACAATTTCCCCTTGTCCTAGACTCGACAGCCAAGGGAAACAATCTCTCCGGATCTATCCTGTCAAGCCCCCTCAGAATCTTATGTTCTATTTTATGTTTCAATGAGATGGCAGAGGAATAGATGGACATATTGATGGGGTTAGATGGAGAAGGATAGGCCTGGGGTCGTTGAGAGCTTCAGCACCGGCATGGACCTATTGGGCTGTATGGCCTTTTTCTGAGCTGTGCAGTCCACGTAATTCTGGAATCTTAGCCTACATTCGGCCCGTCATGCCTGTGCTAGCTTTTTGAAAGTACTGCCCAATTTAGTCTTACACCCCAGCGATTCCCCCATCACCCTGCAAATTATTCCTCTTCAATGACATGTTCAATTGCCTTTTGAAAGTGCCTATGGAATGTGGTTCCACCGCTCTTTTAGGTATTGCATTCCATATCATATCAAATCATGCTGAAAAAAATGTTTCTTCATTTCCCATCGAGATATATTGCCAATTAATTTTATCTCACAGAGGCGCGGGAGAGGGAGAGAGAGAGAGAGAGAGAGTCGAATGCGTGAGAAAGACAGAGTAGAAGGAGACAGAGAGGGTACAGACAGAGAGAGTGGGAGATACAGGAGAGTAAGTTGTGGAAGAGAGATAGAGAGAGAGAGAGTGGAAGGAGACAGAGAGAGTACAGACAGAGAGTGTACGAGAGACAGAGATAGAGAGAGGAGAGTGGGGTGAGAAAGTGATAAAGAGAGAGAGTAGAAGAAGACAGAGAGGGTAGAGGGATAGAGGGGAAGAGAGGATGAGACAGAGACAAGAGGAAGATCAGGAGAACACAAGAAGATAAAGGAGACAATGGGGAAGGCAGAGAACGATCACACGAGAGTGAGAGAGACCGACAGAGGGACAGAGAGAGGGAGAGAAACAGACAGAGAGTGAAACAGGGGAGAGACGGACGGAGAGTGTGAGAGACAGGGACAGAGCGAGTGACAGAGACTGGTCACGGAGAGAGAGAGTAGAGAGAGAGAGATCGAGAGAGAGAGAGAAACAATCAGGATCACAGCATCACAGGGCGTTGGAATCACCGAGAATGGGGGAAGACAATGATTTGTGGGGAAGGCCCAGGCTTCATCCCAGTCTCTGTTGGTAGATCTCACCCGGTGAGTGACTGACACACACACACACAGAATGGGAGAGTGTAGAGGGAGCTTTACTCTGTATCCAAACTCTGTTATTCATGTCCTGAGAGTGTTTGAAGGGATAGTGTAGATGGAGCGCAACTCTCTATCTAACTTGTGCTCCACCTGCCCTGGGAGTATTTGACGGGACACTCTGGAGGGGTTTTCACTCCTTATCTAATCCGTGCTGTACATGTCTTGTGAGTTTTTGATGGGACAGTGTCTAGGGGGATTTACTCTGTATCTAACCGGTGCTGCACCTATCCTGGAAGTAGTTGACGGGACACTCTGGGGGGGTTTTCGCTCTGTATCTAACCCGTGCTGTACCTGCCCTGGGAGTGTTTGATGGGACAGTGTAGAGGGAGCTTTACTCTGTATGTAACTCGTGCTGGACCTGCCCTGGGAGTGTTTGATGGGACAGTGTAGTGGGGGCTTTACTCTGTATCTAACCTGTGCTGTACCTGCCAGGGGAGTGTTTGATGGGACAGTGTAGAGGGGCTGTACTCTGTATCTAACCCGTGCTGTTTCCAACGTTTGAACAGTTTAGACTGAGGTGGTTCATATTCCTCATGCCTCACATTCCTAAGCATTAAACACTGTGACAGTGTTTTACTTTGCTCCGCCCTGTTACTGTAAAATTCTCTCTGATCACCTCAGAATGTTCTGCCTCTCGCATGGATCCGTGTTCCACCTGCAGATGCCCCACAGGTCAGTGCTGAGTCTGGTTATTGTACCATGGGGTTTATCACTGCCAGTCCACGTCATGTCCTCCCGTCACAGGCCGAACCCACCGACTCCATCCCTCTCCCTGGACACCGTCTGATGCTGAAACAGACCATTATCAATCTTTGACGTCCGATTTGAACCTGAGCTGAGATTCCGACCACATATTCTCTCCATCACCAAGTCCGCTGAATTCCATCTCTGTAATTCGCCCGTCTCCGCTCCTGCCTCTTCTCATCTATTGCTGAAACCCTTATCCGTGCCTCAGTTACCTCGAGACTGGACTATACCAATGCTCTTCTGCCAACCTCCATCATACACCATTCATTAACTTCAGCTCATCCAAAACTCAGCTGCCCGTATCCTAATTCGCACAAAGTTTGGTTCAATCATCACCCCCTGTGTTCGCATTGGCTCACGGTCCGGCAACGCCTCGATTTGAAAATTCTAATCGTTGTGTTCAAAACCTTCCACGGCCATCGCTCCCCCTATTTCTGTAACCTCCAACAAGACTACAACCCCATCGTCCCCCACTGAGGTCTCTGCGCTCCTCCCATTCAGGTCCATCGCGCATCCCCGATTTCCTGCACTGCACCATTGGCGGCCGTGTCTTCAGTTGCCTGGTCCATAAGCTCTGCTATTTCCTGCCTCTGATTCACTCTCCTCCTTTATGACGCTACTTAAAATGCACCTTCTCACGATATCCCTCAATCCACAACTGCCCACCTTCTCCTCATATCACTAAACACCACATACATGCCTTCTCCTCATATCCCTTAATCGCTAATTGCAAACCTTCTCTCCCAATCCCTAAACCCGACCTATCCACCGTCTCAAAATATCCCTCAATCCCTACCTACCCACCTTCCTACCTTCCAACCATATCCTTCAATCCCCAACGAGCAACCTTATCCCCATATCACTAATTCCAACCTACCCAATTTCTACTCATTTTCCTTAATCTCACCGATCCATCGTCTGCCCATATTCCTCCCTCTCACCTACCAACCTTCTCCCCTTATCCCTCAGTCCCACCGACCCACCTTCTCAAGAGTTCAGAACGTTCTCCCCTGATAAAGGTGAGTTTGGAGACTCAGAATCACTCCCAGGAGTATTCCAGTTTCTGAATGGGTAAAAAGAGCTATTTTGTTCCTGATACTCAAACTTTCCCTCCAACTCTGAATCAGCTCCCACACGAACCTGGTTTCCGTAACTGCCCTCTGAACTATGGCCTCGGTATCAGACAGGCGCACCGAGCCCAGACGGGCCTGCAAAGTCCTTCTCACTAACGACTGGGAACTGGTGCCAAAGTTGGGAGATCTGTCCAACAGACTCGTCAAGCAATAAGCTGACATCGTCATTATGAGCCGAGGCTCAGTAGGCAGCATTTGGCCTCATAGTAAGAAGGCCCTGGGCTCGGACCCCACATACACCAGAGACTTGAGCATCTTAATCCAGGTCGACAATTTCCTATGCCAGTACTGTGGGAGCGCCGCATGCTCAGAGGGTCAGTACTGAGGGAATGCTGCACTGTCAGAGGAGCAATACTGAGGAAGCGCCGCACGGTCGGAGAATCAGTAATGAGGGAGTGTTGCACTTTCGGAGGGACAGTAAAGTGGGAGTGCTGCACTGTCGGATGGTCAGGACTGAGGGAGTGCTGCACTGTCGGAAGGTCAGTACTGAGGGAGTGTTGCACTGTCGGAAGGTCAGTACTGAGAGAGCGCTGCAGTGTTGGAAGGTCAGTACTGAGGGAGGGCTGTACTCTTTGAAGTGTCGTCATTTGGATGAGATGTTAAACCGAGTGCGCTCATCTCAGTCTTCAATGGCCGACCCCTTATCTGGGGAATGGGGAATGAATATTCCCCAATGTTCTAGATTCGCCAGTCAGTGGTGTCACCATCTATCCTGTCAAGTCCCCTCAGAATACTATATGTTTCTATGAGATGAGAAAGGAATATGATATATTGATGGGGTTAGATGAAGAAGGGTGGTGGGAGGCTCGTGTGGAACATAAACCCCGGCATGTATCTATTGTGCCGAATGGCCTGTTTCTCAGCTGTACAGTCTAAGTTTTTTCTGGAAACTTAGCATATATTGGGCCCATCATGCCTGTGCTCGTTCTTTGAAAGAACTCCCCAATTTAGTCCAACACACCAGATTTTGCCCCATAACCCTGCAAATTAGTCCTCTTCAATGATATGCCCACTTGCCTTTAAAAAGAGCCTGTGGAATGTGATTCGACCGCTCTTTCAGGAAATGCATTCTAAATCATAATAAACCTCAGTGAAAAAATGTTTTCAAATTTACCCGAGATCTTTGGCTAATTATTTTGTTATCACAGAGAGGAGAGCTGAAGAAAGAATATAGAGCTGAAGAAAGAGGGAGAGTTTATCGAGAGACAGAACTAGTATAGTGAGAGAGAGAGCAGGAGAGAGAGAGAAACATCGGGAGAATCAGGTGAGAAAGAGAGAGAGAGTGAGAGGGGATGAGATGGGGTAAGAGAGAGAGAAGGTGAGCACAAGAAGAGAAACAGAGACAGAGGGGAAGATAGAGAAAGATAAGGGGGAGAAGGAGAGAGACCGACACAGGGCCAGAGAGAGAAAAAAAATAAATCAGAGAGAGAAAAAAATACAGGGAAGACAAACAGAGAGAGTGACGATTAGCTCAGGTGGTGAGAGCGTGATATTAATGCCACAATGGGCTCAGGTTTGATCCCTGTAAGGACCATGAACGTTCTTTTTATGAAGAGCGCAGTTTCCACTCTTAATTTTAGACTGCGAGCGAATTATAAATGCAAAGTTTGGAAGGAAATTCACTCAGAACAGAACATCGGAGAAGCATTTTCATGTTGGTGCTGTCAGTCCCGGATCATTCTGTGTCTGTTTAAAAGGGGTGAGCTGTCAGTCCAGGATCATCCTGTGTCTGTTTTGAAGGGGTGTGCTGTCACTCCCGGATCATTCTGCGTCTGTTTTAAAGGGATGTGCTGTCAGTCCCGCATCATTATGTGACTGTTTATGAGGGGTGTGCTGTCAGTCCAGGATCATCCGGTGTCTGTTTTAAAGGGGTGTGCTGTCTGTCCTGGATCACAGACTCAAGTTACTGTTCAGAGCCTGAAACCGTCGACGGCTCGATCACACTGGAGATCACAACCCACTGAGCGGAACTGGGGCATGAAAAGCTTTCAATTAATGAAACAAATACTTCAAACAGGAAGAATTGAGCCCCCACAGAAATACGGAGATCAGAGGAGCCTGTCGCTAAGGCAAAGCAGTTATGAACGGAGATTTCAATTTTCCCATTGTCTGCGTTATAGTGCATTTCGGACAGTTTACTGAAACAATATCATAGAACGGGGAGGATATAACTATCACGAAACGGAGAACAAGCTTGAAAAGAAAAGACTGAGGAGTGACCTGATAGAAATCTTTAAGTTTAATGACAGGTTCGAAAGGGTCGACGGAGAGAAAATGATGTCATCCGCGAGTGAGAGCAGACCAAGGGGTTACAAATCCAAGCTGGTCACTGATAAATCCAATATTAATTCAGGAGAAACTCCTTTACCCAGGGAGTGGTGAGAGTGAGCAACTCGCTACCACAAGTGAGTTGAGGCGACGAGCAAAGATGCTGCTAAGATTAAGCGAGATAAACACACGAGGGAAAATGGAATAGAAGGATATGTTGATTGGGTTCGATGAAGAAGGATGAAAGGAGGATCATCTGCAGCATAAGCAACGGCATGGACTCGTTGGGACGAATGGCTTGTTTCTGTGCTGTACAGTGTATGTAGGGGGTAAGAGAAAGAGAGAGAGCAAATGGAGAAAGAGAGAGTAGAGGGAGAGAGAGAGAACACGAGAGAGACAGGCAGAGACAGACAGAGAAAGAGATGGAGTTTGAGGAACAGAATATCGAGAAAGAGAGGAGGGATAAGTAAATAGAGACAGAAGAAGATGTTTTGGAAATGCCTGTGAGCTGTTGACAGCTGAACAATAGCCACTTGTTGCTGCTTCAATGGATTTGTTCCAGGAAGAATTTCGACAAAAACAGCAATTTGTATCTTAACATCAATCGGACTGAGAGAGTGGAGCAGACAGAGAAGGAAGGGAGAATGACCGAGAATGGGGGAACGCATTGATCTCTGGGAAAGTCCCAGGCTCCATCCCGTTCTCCGTTCGAAGATATCACCCGGTGTGGGATTGAGACCCACACACAGAGTATGGGAGAGTGCAGAGGGACTTTTACTCTGTATCTAACCTGTGTTGTAACTGCCCCTGGAGTGTTTGATGGGACAGTGTAAAGGGAGCTTTACTCTGTATCTGACCGTTGTTGGACCTGCCCTGGGACGGTTTGATGGAAGAGAGCATTAAATTATAGAGTGTGTACGAGATGATATTTTAGACCAGTATGTTGAGGAGCTAATTTGGGAACAGGCTATCCAAGATTGGGTGTTGTGCATTGAGAAGCGGTTAATTAATAACCTTGTTGTGCTGGGTGCTTTCGGGAAGAGTGACCGCAACATGATAAAATTATTCATTAAGATCGAAAGTGAAGTCGTGCAATCCGAAACTAGGGTACTAAATCTCAACAAAGGAAACTTAAAAGTTATGAGGAGTGAGTTGGCTATGATAGATTGGGAACCTTCATTAAAAGGTATGACGGTGAATAGGCAATGGCTGACATCTAAAGAACGAATGCATGAATTGCAACAGTTATACATTCCAATCTGGCACAAAAAGACAAAAGGAAACGAGGTCCAAACACGGCAAACAAAAGAAATTATGGATAGGATGAGACCCAAAGAGGAGTCATATAAATTTGCCAGAAAATGTAGCAAGCCTGAGGATTGGGAGCTGTTTAGAATTGAGCAAAAACGAGCCAAGAGATTGATTAAGAGGGAAAAATAGAGTATGAGTGTGAACTTGCAAGGAACATTAAAGCGGGTTGTCAGAACTTCACAAGACGGAATATGATATTGAGATAGAGGATCATCCATGATCATATTGAATGGTGGAGCAGGCTCGAAGAGCCGAATGGCCTACTCCTGCTCCGATTATCTATGATTCGATGACTCGGTTGCCGAGATTTCCACCTTCAGCAGGTGGTGTCAGATCGACCGTCCATTATACACCCTGCCACATTTTCACTTCAATTCCATTGAAAATAATTGACAGAATATTATGGGCTGATTGCCTGCAATTTCCTAAAGTGCTCTCCCGGGGAGTGACGCTCCACCGCAAGTTCCACTGCCCGGATTGTGAGTCCCCCGGTGATTAATGGGGGAGAACAAAACCCTGCACGGCCTCGGTTTCGCGCTCTCCACAGTTTGTTTGATTAGCTTCCCTGTTCGGGTCTTACACATTTTGACCATTTTAAAATTTTTGTTCTTGAAATGTCTCTCATTTACTCCGCAGATATTTTTATCATCTCTCAATTTCTTAATATCCTGAAGTAGATTCCAGGTCAGTCAACTCATGAAATTCCCACTAACTCCTGTTTGTCGCCTCCGTTCTGTCCTTTTCCCAGTTCCACTAAAACTGTTTCACTTTTTTTTCAGTCCACACTAGAGTTAGACCTGAACCGTTACCCTGTCCTTTGTCCAGATACTGACCGATCCGTTGGGTATTTTCACCTCTTCCTTTCATTGTTTCAGATTCACAATAAATGCAGTTTGAACCATTTCTTTCCAGTTTGGTCTGCTTCTCTTCTGTTACCTTCTATGATCCTAAGATCTGATATCCTGTTAGTTTTGTGATGTTTAAATAATCCAAACTCATCCTGTTCCCCTCCCACTTACCCGATGTTCTTGTCCACTGAAATGCCTCTCGTATGTTGACAACAAGCTGACTCCGTCCACCCCTTCTTCAACTTCCTGTTCCAGTCTGTCCCGGTAGAATTTCGTTTACTGACTGGATCAGTTGGTAACCGTCAGACTTTGTCAAGAACTCAGTGATCGCGGTGTTCGGTCTGTGAACAACAATGGAGAAAACTAAACACATTATCGACCTTCCATCCAGGCGGCTACAATTCCTCTGACACCAAACGGCTGAAGCCTCCTGTGAGCCACGTTATCAAATAACTTCTGAAAACCCATATATGCCGCATGTGTTAAAATTCATTGACCGATATAGTCACGTCTCAACAAAAGCTGTGTCAAATTTGTCAAATATAAAGTCAAATGTCCACAGTTAATCCGTTCTAAACTTCCCCGAATCTGAAATGCTCACTAATTACGTGTCTGTTCAAAAGGGGTGTGCTGTCAGTCCCTGATCATTCTGTGTCTGTTTGAAAGGCGTGTACTGTCAGTCCCGGATCATTCTGTGTCGTTTTTAAAGGGTTGTGCTATCAGTCCCGGATCATTCTGTGCCGGTTTGAAATGGGTGTGCTGTCCGTCCCGGATCAGAGAATCAAGTTGCTGTTCAGAGCTGAACCCAGAGACGGCTCGATCACACTGGAGATCACAACCAACTGAAACGAACTGGGGCATGAAAATCTTTCACTTAATGAAAAAATTCTTCAAACAGGAAGTATTGACCCGACACAGAAATACGGAGAACAGAGGAGCCTGTAGCTAAGGCAAAGCAGTTATGATGGGAGATTTTAATTTTCACATAGACTGAAACACAAAGGCAATACATTTCTAGAATGCATCCAGGACAGTTTTCTGAAGCAATATCATAGAACTGAGAGGTTACACATGTCAGGAAAGAGAGAAAAAGCTGGGGCTCTTTTCTCTGGAAAAGAGAAGACTGAGGAGTTACGTGATAGAGTTTTTTAAGATTAATTATCTGTTTGATAGTTTAGACCTGGAGAAGATGTTTCCACTTGAAGGGGAGACCAGAACCACGGGTCATTATTATAAGATAGTCACTAATAAATCGAATTGAATCGAATAATGAATTCAGTAAAAACTTCTTAACCCAGTGACTGGTGAGAATGTAAAACTCGCTCCCACGAAGTGCAGTTGAGAAGGATCGCAAAGATGCATTCAAGGGGAATCTGGATAAACAGATGAGAGAGAAAGAACATAAGAACATAAAAAGTGGGAGCAGGAGTACGCCATCCAGCCCCTCGATCCTGCTCCACCATTCAATCAGATCATGCTTCATCTTCTACCTCAACTCCACTTTCCCGCCCGATCCCCAAATCCCTTGAATCCCCTCGAGCCCAAAATTCTATCAATTCCAGCCTTGAATATACTCAACGACTCAGTATCCACAGTCCTCTGGGTAGAGAATTCCAATGATTCACATCCCTCTGAGTGAATAAATTCCTCCTCATCTCAGTCTTACATGGCCGACCCCTTATTTGAAGACAATTTCCCCTTGTCCTAGACTCGACAGCCAAGGGAAACAATCTCTCCGGATCTATCCTGTCAAGCCCCCTCAGAATCTTATGTTCTATTTTATGTTTCAATGAGATGGCAGAGGAATAGATGGACATATTGATGGGGTTAGATGGAGAAGGATTGGCCTGGGGTCGTTGAGAGCTTCAGCACCGGCATGGACCTATTGGGCTGTATGGCCTTTTTCTGAGCTGTGCAGTCCACGTAATTCTGGAATCTTAGCCTACATTCGGCCCGTCATGCCTGTGCTAGCTTTTTGAAAGTACTGCCCAATTTAGTCTTACACCCCAGCGATTCCCCCATCACCCTGCAAATTATTCCTCTTCAATGACATGTTCAATTGCCTTTTGAAAGTGCCTATGGAATGTGGTTCCACCGCTCTTTTAGGTATTGCATTCCATATCATATCAAATCACGCTGAAAAAAATGTTTCTTCATTTCCCATCGAGATATATTGCCAATTAATTTTATCTCACAGAGGCGCGGGAGAGATAGAGAGAGAGAGAGAGTCGAGTGCGTGAGAAAGACAGAGTAGAAGGAGACAGAGAGGGTACAGACAGAGAGAGTGGGAGATACAGGAGAGTAAGGTGTGGAAGAGAGATAGAGAGAGAGAGAGTGGAAGGAGACAGAGTGAGTACAGACAGAGAGTGTACGAGAGACAGAGATAGAGAGAGGAGAGTGGGGTGAGAAAGTGATAAAGAGAGAGAGTAGAAGAAGACAGAGAGGGTAGAGGGATAGAGGGGAAGAGAGGATGAGACAGAGACAAGAGGAAGATCAGGAGAACACAAGAAGATAAAGGAGACAATGGGGAAGGCAGAGAACGATCACACGAGAGTGAGAGAGACCGACAGAGGGACAGAGAGAGGGAGAGAAACAGACAGAGAGTGAAACAGGGGAGAGACGGACGGAGAGTGTGAGAGACAGGGACAGAGCGAGTGACAGAGACTGGTCACGGAGAGAGAGAGCAGAGAGAGAGAGATCGAGAGAGAGAGAGAAACAATCAGGATCACAGCATCACAGGGCGTTGGAATCACCGAGAATGGGGGAAGACAATGATTTGTGGGGAAGGCCCAGGCTTCATCCCAGTCTCTGTTGGTAGATCTCACCCGGTGTGTGACTGACACACACACACACAGAATGGGAGAGTGTAGAGGGAGCTTTACTCTGTATCCAAACTCTGTTATTCATGTCCTGAGAGTGTTTGAAGGGATAGTGTAGATGGAGCGTAACTCTCTATCTAACTTGTGCTCTACCTGCCCTGGGAGTATTTGACGGGACACTCTGGAGGGGTTTTCACTCCTTATCTAATCCGTGCTGTACATGTCTTGTGAGTTTTTGATGGGACAGTGTCTAGGGGGATTTACTCTGTATCTAACCGGTGCTGCACCTATCCTGGAAGTAGTTGACGGGACACTCTGGGGGGGTTTTCGCTCTGTATCTAACCCGTGCTGTACCTGCCCTGGGAGTGTTTGATGGGACAGTGTAGAGGGAGCTTTACTCTGTATGTAACTCGTGCTGGACCTGCCCTGGGAGTGTTTGATGGGACAGTGTAGTGGGGGCTTTACTCTGTATCTAACCTGTGCTGTACCTGCCAGGGGAGTGTTTGATGGGACAGTGTAGAGGGGCTGTACTCTGTATCTAACCCGTGCTGTTTCCAACGTTTGAACAGTTTAGACTGAGGTGGTTCATATTCCTCATGCCTCACATTCCTAAGCATTAAACACTGTGACAGTGTTTTACTTTGCTCCGCCCTGTTACTGTAAAATTCTCTCTGATCACCTCAGAATGTTCTGCCTCTCGCATGGATCCGTGTTCCACCTGCAGATGCCCCACAGGTCAGTGCTGAGTCTGGTTATTGTACCATGGGGTTTATCACTGCCAGTCCACGTCATGTCCTCCCGTCACAGGCCGAACCCACCGACTCCATCCCTCTCCCTGGACACCGTCTGATGCTGAAACAGACCATTATCAATCTTTGACGTCCGATTTGAACCTGAGCTGAGATTCCGACCACATATTCTCTCCATCACCAAGTCCGCTGAATTCCATCTCTGTAATTCGCCCGTCTCCGCTCCTGCCTCTTCTCATCTATTGCTGAAACCCTTATCCGTGCCTCAGTTACCTCGAGACTGGACTATACCAATGCTCTTCTGCCAACCTCCATCATACACCCTTCATTAACTTCAGCTCATCCAAAACTCAGCTGCCCGTATCCTAATTCGCACAAAGTTTGGTTCAATCATCACCCCCTGTGTTCGCATTGGCTCACGGTCCGGCAACGCCTCGATTTGAAAATTCTCATCGTTGTGTTCAAAACCTTCCACGGCCATCGCTCCCCCTATCTCTGTAACCTCCAACAAGACTACAACCCCATCGTCCCCCACTGAGGTCTCGGCGCTCCTCCCATTCAGGTCCATCGCGCATCCCCGATTTCCTGCACTGCACCATTGGCGGCCGTGTCTTCAGTTGCCTGGTCCATAAGCTCTGCTATTTCCTGCCTCTGATTCACTCTCCTCCTTTATGACGCTACTTAAAATGCACCTTCTCACGATATCCCTCAATCCACAACTGCCCACCTTCTCCTCATATCACTAAACACCACATACATGCCTTCTCCTCATATCCCTTAATCGCTAATTGCAAACCTTCTCTCCCAATCCCTAAACCCGACCTATCCACCGTCTCAAAATATCCCTCAATCCCTACCTACCCACCTTCCTACCTTCCAACCATATCCTTCAATCCCCAACGAGCAACCTTATCCCCATATCACTAATTCCAACCTACCCAATTTCTACCCATTTTCCTTAATCTCACCGATCCATCGTCTGACCATATTCCTCCCTCTCACCTACCAACCTTCTCCCCTTATCCCTCAGTCCCACCGACCCACCTTCTCAAGAGTTCAGAACGTTCTCCCCTGATAAAGGTGAGTTTGGAGACTCAGAATCACTCCCAGGAGTATTCCAGTTTCTGAATGGGTAAAAAGAGCTATTTTGTTCCTGATACTCAAACTTTCCCTCCAACTCTGAATCAGCTCCCACACGAACCTGGTTTCCGTAACTGCCCTCTGAACTATGGCCTCGGTATCAGACAGGCGCACCGAGCCCAGACGGGCCTGCAAAGTCCTTCTCACTAACGACTGGGAACTGGTGCCAAAGTTGGGAGATCTGTCCAACAGACTCGTCAAGCAATAAGCTGACATCGTCATTATGAGCCGAGGCTCAGTAGGCAGCATTTGGCCTCATAGTAAGAAGGCCCTGGGCTCGGACCCCACATACACCAGAGACTTGAGCATCTTAATCCAGGTCGACAATTTCCTATGCCAGTACTGTGGGAGCGCCGCATGCTCAGAGGGTCAGTACTGAGGGAATGCTGCACTGTCAGAGGAGCAATACTGAGGAAGCGCCGCACGGTCGGAGAATCAGTAATGAGGGAGTGTTGCACTTTCGGAGGGACAGTAAAGTGGGAGTGCTGCACTGTCGGATGGTCAGGACTGAGGGAGTGCTGCACTGTCGGAAGGTCAGTACTGAGGGAGTGTTGCACTGTCGGAAGGTCAGTACTGAGAGAGCGCTGCAGTGTTGGAAGGTCAGTACTGAGGGAGGGCTGTACTCTTTGAAGTGTCGTCATTTGGATGAGATGTTAAACCGAGTGCGCTCATCTCAGTCTTCAATGGCCGACCCCTTATCTGGGGAATGGGGAATGAATATTCCCCAATGTTCTAGATTCGCCAGTCAGTGGTGTCACCATCTATCCTGTCAAGTCCCCTCAGAATACTATATGTTTCTATGAGATGAGAAAGGAATATGATATATTGATGGGGTTAGATGAAGAAGGGTGGTGGGAGGCTCGTGTGGAACATAAACCCCGGCATGTATCTATTGTGCCGAATGGCCTGTTTCTCAGCTGTACAGTCTAAGTTTTTTCTGGAAACTTAGCATATATTGGGCCCATCATGCCTGTGCTCGTTCTTTGAAAGAACTCCCCAATTTAGTCCAACACACCAGATTTTGCCCCATAACCCTGCAAATTAGTCCTCTTCAATGATATGCCCACTTGCCTTTAAAAAGAGCCTGTGGAATGTGATTCGACCGCTCTTTCAGGAAATGCATTCTAAATCATAATAAACCTCAGTGAAAAAATGTTTTCAAATTTACCCGAGATCTTTGGCTAATTATTTTGTTATCACAGAGAGGAGAGCTGAAGAAAGAATATAGAGCTGAAGAAAGAGGGAGAGTTTATCGAGAGACAGAACTAGTATAGTCAGAGAGAGAGCAGGAGAGAGAGAGAAACATCGGGAGAATCAGGTGAGAAAGAGAGAGAGAGTGAGAGGGGATGAGATGGGGTAAGAGAGAGAGAAGGTGAGCACAAGAAGAGAAACAGAGACAGAGGGGAAGACAGAGAAAGATAAGTGGGATAAGGAGAGAGACCGACACAGGGCCAGAGAGAGAAAAAATAAATCAGAGAGAGAAAAAAAAACAGGGAAGACAAACAGAGAGAGTGACGATTAGCTCAGGTGGTGAGAGCGTGATATTAATGCCACAAAGGGCGCAGGTTTGATCCCTGTAAGGACCATGAACGTTCTTTTTATGAAGAGCGCAGTTTCCACTCTTTATTTTAGACTGCGAGCGAATTATAAATGCAAAGTTTGGAAGGAAATTCACTCAGAACAGAGCATCGGAGAAGCATTTTCATGTTGGTGCTGTGAGTCCCGGATCATTCTGTGTCTGTTTAAAAGGGGTGAGCTGTCAGTCCAGGATCATTCTGTGTCTGTTTTACTGGGATGTGCTGTCAGTCCCGGATCATTCTGCGTCTGTTTTAAAGGGGTGAGCTGTCAGTCCAGGATCATCCTGTGTCTGTTTTAAAGTGGTGCGCTGTCAGTCCCGCATCATTATGTGACTGTTTATGAGGGGTGTGCTGTCAGTCCAGGATCATCCTGTGTCTGTTTTAAAGGGGTGTGCTGTCAGTCCTGGATCACAGACTCAAGTTACTGTTGAGAGCCTGAAACCGTCGACGGCTCGATCACACTGGAGATCACAACCCACTGAGCGGAACTGGGGCATGAAAAGGTTTAATGAATGAAACAAATACTTCAAACAGGAAGAATTGAGCCCCCACAGAAATACGGAGATCAGAGGAGCCTGTCGCTAAGGCAAAGCAGTTATGAACGGAGATTTCAATTTTCCCATTGTCTGCGTTATCGTGCATTTCGGACAGTTTACTGAAACAATATCATAGAACGGGGAGGATATAACTATCACGAAACGGAGAACAAGCTTGAAAAGAAAAGACTGAGGAGTGACCTGATAGAAATCTTTAAGTTTAATGACAGGTTCGACAGGGTGGACGGAGAGAAAATTATTTCATCCGCGAGTGAGAGCAGACCAAGGGGTTACAAATCGAAGCTGGTCACTGATAAATCCAACATTAATTCAGGAGACACTCCTTTACCCAAGGAGTGGTGAGAGTGAGCAACTCGCGACTACAAGTGAGTTGAGGCGACGAGCAAAGATGCTGCTAAGATTAAGCGAGATAAACACACGAGGGAAAAAGGGAATAGAAGGATATGTTGATTGGGTTCGATGAAGAAGGGTGAAAGGAGGATCATCTGCAGCATGAGCAACGGCATGGACTCTTTGGGACGAATGGCTTGTTTCTGTGCCGTACAGTGTATGTAGGGGGTAAGAGAAAGAGGGAGAGTAAAGGGAGAAAGAGAGAGTAGAGGGAGAGAGAGAGAGAACACGAGAGAGACAGACAGAGACAGACAGAGAAAGAGATGGAGTTTGAGGAACAGAATATCGAGAAAGATAGGAGGAATAAGTAAATTGATACAGAAGGAAATGTTTTGGAAATGCCTGTGGGCTATTGGCAGCTAAACAAAAGCCACTTGTTGCTGCTTCAATGGATTTGTTCCACGAAGAATTTCGACAAAAACAGCAATTTGTATCTTAACATCAATCGGACTGAGAGAGTGGAGCAGACATAGAATGAAGGGAGAATGACCGAGAATGGGGGAAGGCATTGATCTCTGGGAAAGGCCCAGGCTCCATCCCGGTCTCCGTTCGTAGATATCGCCTGGTGTGGGATTGAGACCCACACACAGAGCATGGGAGAGTGCAGAGGGACTTTTACTCTGTATCTAACCTGTGTTGTAACTCCCCCGGGAGTGTTTGATGGGACAGTGTTAAAGGAGCTTTACTCTGTATCTTTCCGTTGTTGGACCTGCCCTGGGACGGTTTGATGGAAGACTGCAGTCATCTGTTACGAACCCCAACTTCACCTGCCCTAGGAGTGCTTGATGTGACATTGTAGAGGGTGCTTTACTCTATATCTGACCCATTTTATACCTGTCCTGGGCACAGTTTAAACTAAGGTGGTTGGTATTTCCCATGCCTCATATTCCAAAGCATTAATTCATTGACAGTGTCTCTGTTGGTGAGCCCTGTTATTACAAGCATCTTTCTGTTCACACCGGAAGGTTCTGTCTCTCACTTGTGTTCTGTTACTCGAGCAGTTCATTCACAGGTCAGTGCTGAGTGTGGCAATTGTATCATGGTGGGGGGGCATCATTCCCAGGCCCACCATCGTGCAGACACAGAGAAAGTAGATCGTAGTCCAGACACTGAGAATTGAGATCAACCAGACATTCAGAGAGGAGATCACAGTCCAGACACTGAGAGAGGCGATCACTGACCAGACATTGAGAGAGGAGATCACAGTCCAGACAGTGAGAGAGGCGATCACAGTCCAGACAGTGAGAGAGGCGATCACAGTCCAGACACTGAGAGAGGAGATCAGAGTCCCGACACTGAGAGAGTGGATCACAGTCCAGCCATGAGAGAGGAGTTCACAGTACAGACACTGAGAATATCAGGAGCAAAATTTAAAAAAAATGCACTCAAGGGTTATAATCTCTGGATTATTACCTGAGCCAGGTGCAAATAGTCGGAGGGATAAGCAGATGTGGGAGGAGAACACATGGATGAAAGAGTGGTTCCATTTCGTGGTACACTGGCACCTATAATAAGACAGGATGGAACTGTACCGTTGGGAGCGGCTCCACCTGACCCGGGCGGGGGCCAGGATCCCAGCGCGAAGGATATATCGGGCTTTAAACGAGTAAATGGGGTGTGGGGCTCAGTTGGAAAGTAATATAATTAACAATTGTAGAACAAAAGGGAAGAGACTATCGTCAGAAATTTTGCTTTGAGCACTGAAGGTAAAGGAAAAATTGAAAGATGTAAAGTAATTAAATCGGGAGGGAGAAACAAGGAAAGTGTGAGAAATACAATATTACAATATGGGTAGGGTGTGTGGCCCAAATAAGAGTTCTTTATACAAACGCATGGAGTATAAGCAACGAATTGAATGAAACGCGGGCACAAATTCAACCTGCAGGGTACGAAATGGTAGCCATGACTGAGGCATGGCTGCACAACAGTCAGGAATGGGAACTGAATATACCAGGTTATAATGTCTATAGGAAGGATAGGAGAACTGGTGGAGGGGGAGGAGTATCCTGAGTGATTAAGGATGAAAATTCTTCATTGATAAGAGAGGATACAACGATAGGTAAGCAGGCAGTGGAAACTTTATTGGAAGAATTAGGAAATAGAAAAGGAATTAAGAACAAAGTGGGAGTTGTGTATATACCCTCTTGTAGCAGCTGTGAAGCGGCAGAATGTATAAATGCGGAGATTAGACAAGCAGTGTGTTTGTAAAGGGTATAGATTTTAACTTTCTTATAGATTGCGATAAACAGACGAGCTCATGTCAGAAAGGTAACGAATTTCTTGAGTAAGTTCAGGAAAGATTTCTGCAACAATATATCCGAGGACCAACAAGGGGGCGGGCCATACTAGAATTAATAATGAGTGATGGGGCAGATTAGTTAATAGCCTCACGGTGCCTGAACATTTATTAAATTTGAAAACTGCACATGTCACTCCACTAATGAAGAAAGGTGACAGAAGGAAAGCAGGGAATTATAGACCAGTTCGCCAAACACCTGTTTTCGAGAAATCACTCGAGTCTCTAATGACGGATAGTGACTGAACACCTTGAACATTTTCAGCTGATCAGTAAGAACCTTTATGGATTTTGTTTTGAAGAGGTGACTAAAGTAGTGGACAGGGGATTGTCAATGGAGTTTGTTTAAATGGACTTCCAAAAGGCATTCGATAAAGTCCCTCAGAAGAGACTGTTCGCTAAAGTTGAAGCTGATGGAATTTAGGGGAAATGATTGACCTGGATAGGAAATTGGCAGAGCGGCAGGAGACATTGGGCCAGAAATCGCTACGAGCGGCGAGGCAACGCTCACTGCAGCTACTGCGAATTAAATTAACAAAAATACTGACTGTAGGCTCTCTGGCGATCAATTGCTTGAATTTGAACTTTACAAAAATTGTGCTCTATCAACCCAGCCTCTGAGCAGCGTGATTTGCTGCGCAGCTGGATAGGTGTGTGAGGAGAAGACACGACCACAAAAATCGGTAAGGACGAGAATACCTGCCCACAGAATCAGGCTGCATTGCTCAAACAATCAAGCAGACTTAATTCCTTTAAAGGTAGCATTCTGTATGGCATTCTAAATTTAAAAAAAATCAAAAACCAAAGAAATAATTGAATTAAATTAAAGAGACAGAAGGGAAATGTTTGAAAAATAATGTTGTAATTTTAATTGTTCTTCAATGACGAAAAACTAATAAAATAAAGAGGAACATGAGAGTCCTCGTTTATAAAAGTTAATCTTTACTTGTTTGGCAGTCATTAAAACTTACCGAGCTGTTAAAATTCATTTTGGACTTTGTATTAACTAGAATGAGACGTGGACTTCAAGGGTTAAATAATGAAGTGAGATTTCACAAACTAGGGTTGCATTCTCTGGAATTTAGAAGATTAAGGGGTAATTTGTTCGAAGTTTTCAAGATATTTAGGTGAAATGATAGGGTGGATAGAGAGAAATTAGATCCGCTGGTTGGGGAGTCCAGCACTCGGGGTCTGAGAACAAAAATTGGAGGCAGAACTTTCAGGAGTGAAGTTATGAAACACTTCTACACGCAAAGGGTGGGAGATGTTTGGAACTCTCTTCTGCAAACGGAAGTTGATGTTAGCTCAATTGATAATTTTAAATCTGAGGTTGTTAGATTTTTGTTAACTCTGTTAATATTGGGTTTAAGGCGGGTGAATGAAGTTCAGTCAGAGATCCGCCATGATCCCAGTGAATGGCGTAACAGGCTCGAGGGATCAAATGGCTTACCCCTGTTCCGACGTTCCTGGTCAATGTCATCACCCACCCCAATCTTCAGCAGGCGGCGCTGGTGACCAGCAGTGACAGATCAAAGAGAGACAGAGAAAGCGGCAAGAGGAACAGAGACATAAGCAGAAAGGTTGAGAAATTGGGAGAGGGAGTGAGAGCGAAAAATGAAGACATCGACATATAGTTCGGGAGAGTGAACGAGAGAGACAGAGAGGTGACAAAGAGAGATTGAAAAAGAGAGGAGAGAGCAAGAAATAGAGAGAAGTCGGAGAGGCCGAAAGAGAGACAGACAGAGAGTGAGAGAAGAGGATAGAGGGAGAGACGAGGATAGGGGGAGAGATAGCTGAGGGAAAGAGAGAGAGACGCAGAAGGAGACGGAGAAAGAGAGAGAGAGAGAGACGAATGGAGGTGGCGGGGGGAGAGTTATAACGATGGAGAGGGAGACAGAGAGATCGTGATAGAAAGGCAGAGAATCAGCAGAGAGAGAGAGACATAGAGAGACAGAATTATAGAGACAGAGAGATGGTGGGGGAGAAAGAATGAAAGACACAAACAGAGGGAGAAACAGACAGAGAGAGAGGGCGGAGGGAGGAAGAAATAGAGGGAGAGACTGAGATGGATCAATGAGTGTAGATGGAGGGAGACAGAGAGAGAGAGTGCGAGTAGAGACAGAGAGAGGAGGGTAGATATAGAGAGACGGGGAAAGAAAGAGATGGTGAAAGAAAGTGGAGGGTGAGTGCCTGGAAAAGAGAGAATCAGAGGGAAATATTCAGAGGGAGAGAGTGAGAGGGAGATAAAGGGACAGAGTTACACAGTACAGGGCGAGAGACAGAGAGAGAGACAGAGAGATGGGGATGGGACAGAGAGTGTAGTGGCACAGACTGTAGTGCACAGACTGTAGTGGCAGAGTGTCGTGGCAGAGAGAAAGAGAACGAGTAAAAGGGAAGCTTGAAATTGAAGGTGAGATATATGGAAAGGGAGAGAGTTAGTGACTGAGAGAGGTGGAGACCAGAGGTGGAGAGGGAGAGAGATGCAGAGTAGAGGCAGAGAGTGAGGGGAGAGAGTGAAGAACGAAAGAGGATGACACAGTGCAGAGGCAGAGAGACACCAAGAGTGGCAATGACGAGGCGGGGGAGTGACAGAGAGACAGGCAGACAGACTGTGAGAATCTGAAAAATACGGACAGAGAGATAGTGGGGTTGAGGGAGAAAGAAAGAGACAGACAGATGGAGAAACAGACAGAAGGAGAAAGAAACATTGGAGACAGAGAAACGGAAGAGAAATAATGAGAGATGGGGATGAGTCAGAGACAGAGAGAGAGAGAGAGAGAAAGGGGGAGAGACATGGAGTAGAGGGTGATAGCTAGTAAAGAGCGAGGAGAGTGCGACAGAAATAGAGATAGAGGCCGTGAGAGAGAGAGGGAGAGAGGAAGGGGTGAGATTGCGAGCAGAGGGAGAGCACGAGCAGAGAGCGATGAGGGTGAGACACAGAGAGAGAGTGAGGGGTATAGGGAGGGGGACAGGGAAAGAGAGAGAGATTCCCACCGACCGATCTTCTCCCATTTTCACTCAACACAATCACCCAACCTTCTCACAATATCCCTCAACAAAACTTACCACCTTTTCACCATATCCATCAACCCCACCGACCGAATTTCTCCCAACATCACTCAACCCCACCTACACACATTTACACAATATCCATCAATACCCACCTGCACACATTCTCCACATTTCACTCAAACTGCACCTAATCACCTTCTCCACATATAACTGACACACGGCGACCCAACTTCTCCCCATTTCTCGCAATCCCTCTTACCATCCTTCTCCCAAGATCACTCTAACCCACCGAACCACCTTCTCACAATATCTCTCAATCATAACCAACCACCTTTATTAATATTTCCCACAATCACACCTAACCAACTCCTCACCATATCCATCCACCCCACCTACCACCTTCTCCACATATTCCTCAATCCCAACCGACACACCTTCTCCCCATGTCACTCAACCACACCATCCCACCTTCACACAAAATCCCTCAATTCCCAAATACAAATCATCCCCTCATATCCCTCGATCCCAACCGACCCACATTCTCTCCTTATTCCTCAAATCCACCGACACAACTTCTCAACCTATCCCTCAAACCCCAGAGACCCAAATTCTCACCATATCCCTCAGTGCAACCTAACCAACTCCCAATAACACTCAAATCACAGCTACACACCTTCTCCCCATAACACTCAACCCCACCTGCCCACATTCTTACAACATCACTCAATCCCCACCAACACACCTTCCCAACATATCCCTCAATCCCATCTACCAACTTCTAACCATGTCAGTCAATCCCAACTAACCACATTCCCAGATCCCTCAATCAACATCCATGCACCTTAACCCCATATACCTCAATCCCACCAACCCAACTTCTCAGCATAGTCCTCAATCCCCACCAAAATACCTTCCTTCCGTATCCCACAAAAGCACCATCTCAGCAGATCATTCAAACACACCCAACCACCTTCTCACTATAACCATTAATTACCACTTAACCACCCTCTCACCATATCGGTCAACCGCACCTACAAACATTCTACCCATATCCCTCAATCCCCACCTACACACCTTCTCCCCATATCACTGAATCCTACCGACCCGCATTCACAAAAATCCCTCAATCCACAACTACCTTTCTTATCCCTGAACCCCCGATTGACGTCTTTTCGCCATATCCTTCAATTCCCACTTAATCATGGGTGACTTTAATTTCCATATATACTGGCCAAACCAAATCAGCAACATTGCTTTGGAGCATTAAATTATGTAGTGTGTACGAGATGATATTTTAGACCAGTCTGTTGAGGAGCTCATGTGGGAACAGTCTATCCAAGATTGGGTGTTGTGCATTGAGAAGCGGTTAATTAATAACCTTGTTGTGCGGGGTGCTTTCGGGAAGAGTGACCGTAACATGATAAAATTATTCATTCAGATAAAAAGTGAAGTCGTGCAATCCGAAACTAGGGTACTAAATCGAAACAAAGGAAACGAGGAAGTTATGAGGAGTGAGTTGGCTATGATAGATTGGGAACCTTCATTAAAAGGTACGATGGTGGATAGGCAATAGCTGACATTTAATGAACGAATGCATGAATTGCAACAGTTATACCTTCCAATCTGGCACAAAAAGACAAAAGGAAACGAGGTCCAAACACGGCAAACAAAATAAATTATGGATAGGATCAGACCAAAACAGGAGTCATATAAATTTGCCAGAAAATGTAGCAAGCCTGAGGATTGGGATCTGTTCAGAATTGAGCAAAAACGAGCCAAGAGATTGATTAAGAGGGAAAAATAGAGTATGAGTGTGAACTTGCAAGGAACATAAAAGCGGGTTGTAAGAACTTCACAAGAGGGAATATGATATTGAGATTGAGGATCAGCCATGATCATATTGAATGGTGGAGCAGGCTCGGAGGGCCGAATGGCCGACTTCTGCTCCTATTATCTATGATTCGATGACTCGGTTGCCAAGATTTCCACCTTCAGCAGGTGGTGTCAGATCGACCGTCCATTACACACCCTGCCACATTTTCACTTCGATTCCATTGAAAGTAATTGACAGAATATTATGGGCTGATTGCCTGCAATTTCCTAAAGTGCTCTCCCGGGGAGTGACGCTCCACCGCAAGTTCCACTGCCCGGATTGTGAGTCCGCTGAAGGTCGAATTAACCCCCGGTGATTAATGGGGGAGAACAAAACCCTGCACGGCCTCGGTTTCGCGCTCTCCACAGTTTGTTTGATTAGTTTCCCTGTTCGGGTCTTACACATTTTGACCATTTTAAATTTTTTGTTCTTGAAATGGCTCTCATTTACTCCGCAGATATTTTTGTCATCTCTCAATTTCTTAATATCCTGAAGTAAATTCCAGGTCAGTCAACTCATGAAATTCCCACTAACTCCTGTTTGTCGCCTCCGTTCTGTCCTTTTCCCAGTTCCACTAAAACTGTTTCACTTTTTTTCAGTCCACACCAGAGTTAGACCTGAACAGTTACCCTGTCCTTTGTCCAGATACTGACCGATCCGCTGGGTATTTTCACCCCTTCCTTTCATTGTTTCAGATTCACAATAATTGCAGTTTGAACCATTTCTTTCCAGTTTGGTCTGCTTCTCTTCTGTTACCTTCTATGATCCTAAGATCTGATATCCTGTTAGTTTTGTGATGTTTAAATAATCCAAACTCATCCTGTTCCCCTCCCACTTACCCGATGTTCTTGTCCACTGAAATGCCTCTCGTATGTTGACAACAAGCTGACTCCGTCCACCACTTCTTCAACTTCCTGTTCCAGTCTGTCCCGGTAGAATTTCGTGAACTGGACCAGTTGGGAACCGTCAGACTTGATCAAGAACTCAGTGATCGCGGTGTTCGGTCTGTGAACAACAATGGAGAAAACTAAACACGTTATCGACCTTCCATCCAGGCGGCTACAATTCCTCTGACACCAAACGGCTGAAGCCTCCTGTGAGCCACGTTATCAAATAACTTCTGAAAACCCATATATGCCGCATGTGTTAAAATCCATTGACCGATATAATCACGTCCCAACAAAAGCTGTGTCAAATTTGTCAAATACAATGTCAAATGTCCACAGTTAATCCGTTCTAAACTTCCCCGAATCTGAAATGCTTACTAATTACGTGTCTATTCAAAAAAGGGTGTAATGTCAGTCCCTGATCATTCTGTGTCTGTTTGAAAGGCGTGTACTGTCAGTCCCGGATCATTCTGTGTCGTTTTTAAAGGGTTGTGCTATCAGTCCCGGATCATTCTGTGCCGGTTTGAAATGGGTGTGCTGTCAGTCCCGGATCAGAGAATCAAGTTGCTGTTCAGAGCTGAACCCAGAGACGGCTCGATCACACTGGAGATCACAACCAACTGAAACGAACTGGGGCATGAAAAGCTTTCACTTAATGAAAAATTCTTCAAACAGGAAGTATTGACCCTGCACAGAAATACGGAGATCATAGGAGCAAAGCAGTTATGATGGGAGATTTTAATTTTCACATAGACTGAGACACAAAGGCAATACATTTCTAGAATGCATCCAGGACAGTTTTCTGAAACAATATCATAGAACTGAGAGGTTACACATGTCAGGAAAGAGAGAAAACCTGGGGCTCTTTTCTCTGGAAAAGAGAAGACTGAGGAGTTACGTGATAGAGTTTTTTAAGATTAATGATCTGTTTGATAGTTTAGACCTGGAGAAGATGTTTCCACTTGAAGGGGAGACCAGAACCAAGGGTCATTATTATAAGATAGTCACCAATAAATCGAATTGAATCGAATAATGAATTCAGTAAAAACTTCTTAACCCAGTGACTGGTGAGAATGTAAAACTCGCTCCCACGAAGTGCAGTTGAGAAGGATCGCAAAGATGCATTTAAGGGGAATCTGGATAAACAGATGAGAGAGAAAGAACATAAGAACATAAAAAGTGGGAGCAGGAGTACGCCATCCAGCCCCTCGATCCTGCTCCACCATTCAATCAGATCATGCTTGATCTTCTACCTCAACTCCACTTTCCCGCCCGGTCCCCAAATCCCTTGAATCCCCTCGAGCCCAAGATTCTATCAATTCCAGCCTTGAATATACTCAACGAATCAGCATCCACAGTCCTCTGGGTAGAGAATTCCAATGATTCACATCCCTCTAAGTGAATAAATTCCTCCTCATCTCAGTCTTACATGGCCGACCCCTTATTTGAAGACAATTTCCCCTTGTCCTAGACTCGACAGCCAAGGGAAACAATCTCTCCGGATCTATCCTGTCAAGCCCCCACAGAATCTTATGTTCTATTTTATATGTTTCAATGTGATGGCAGAGGAACAGATGGACATGTTGATGGGGTTAGATGGAGAAGGATAGGCCTGGGGTCGTTGAGAGCTTCAGCACCGGCATGGACCTATTGGGCTGTATGGCCTGTTTCTGAGCTGTGCAGTCCACGTAATTCTGGAATCTTAGCCTACATTCGGCCCGTCATGCCTGTGCTAGCTTTTTGAAAGAACTGCCCAATTTAGTCCGACACCCCAGCGATTTCTCCATCACCCTGCAAATTATTCCTCTTCAATGACATGTTCAATTGCCTTTTGAAAGTGCCTATGGAATGTGGTTCCACCGCTCTTTTAGGTATTGCATTCCATATCATATCAAATCACGCTGAAAAAAATGTTTCTTCTTTTCCCATCGAGATATATTGCCAATTAATTTTATCTCACAGAGGCGCGGGAGAGAGAGAGAGAGAGAGGAGAGTGCGTGAGAAAGACAGAGTAGAAGGAGACAGAGAGAGTACAGACAGAGAGAGTGGGAGATGCAGGAGAGTAAGGTGTGGAAGAGAGATAGAGAGAGAGAGAGCAGAAGGAGACAGAGAGAGTACAGACAGAGAGTGTACGAGAGACAGAGATAGAGAGAGGAGAGTCGGGTGAGAAAGACAGAAAGAGAGAGAGTAGAAGAAGACACAGAGGGTAGAGGGATAGAGGGGAAGAGAGGATGAGACAGAGACAAGAGGAAGATCAGGAGAACACGAGAAGATAAAAGAGACAATGGGGAAGGCAGAGAACGACCAAAGGAGAGTGAGGGAGACCGACAGATGGACAGATAGAGGGTGAGAAACAGACAGAGTGAAACAGGGGAGAGACGGACGGAGAGTGTGAGAGACAAGGACAGAGCGAGTGACAGAGACTGGTCGGGGAGAGAGAGAGTAGAGAGAGAGAGATCGAGAGAGAGAGAGAAACAATCAGGATCACAGCATCACAGGGCGTTGGAATAACCGAAAATGGGGGAAGACAATGATCTGTGTGGAAGGCCCAGGCTTCATCCCAGTCTCTGTTGGTAGATCTCACCCAGTGTGCGGCTCACACCCACACACAGAGAATGGGAGAGTGTAGAGGGAGCTTTACTCTGTATCCAAACTCTGTTATTCATGCCCTGAGAGTGTTTGAAGGGATAGTGTAGATGGAGCGTAACTCTCTGTCTAACTTGTGCTCTACCTGCCCTGGGAGTATTTGACGGGACACTCTGGAGGGGTTTTCACTCCTTATCTAATCCGTTCTGTACCTGTCTTGTGAGTTTTTGATGGGACAGTTTCGAGGGGGAGTTAATCTGTATCGAACCGGTGCTGCACCTATCCTGGAAGTAGTTGACGGGACACTCTGGAGGGGTTTTCACTCTGTATCTAACCCGTGCTGTACATGCCCTGGGAGTGTTTGATGGGACAGTGTAGAGGGAGTTTTACTCTGTATCTAACTCGTGCTGGACCTGCCCTGGGAGTGTTTGATGGGACATTGTAGTGGGGGTTTTACTCTGTATCTAACCTATGCTGTACCTGCCAGAAGAGTGTTTGATGGGACAGTGTAGAGGGAGCTTTACTCTGTATCTAAGCCGTGCTGTTTCCAACGTTTGAACAGTTTAGACTGAGGTGGTTGATATTCCTCATGCCTCACATTCCTAAGCATTAAACACCGTGACAGTGTTTTATTTTGCTCCGCCCTGTTATTGTAAAACTCTCTCTGATCACCTCAGAATGTTCTGCCTCCCGCATGGATCCGTGTTCCACCGGCAGATGCCCCACAGGTCAGTGCTGTGTCTGGTTATTGTACCATGGGGTTTATCACTGCCAGTCCACGTCATGTCCTCCCGAAACAGGCCGAACCCACCGACTCCATCCCTCTCCCTGATGCTGAAACAGACCATTCACAATCCTTGACGTCCGATTTGACCCTGAGCTGAGATTCCGACCACATATTCTCTCCATCACCAAGTCAGCTGACTTCCATCTCTGTAATTCGCCCGTCTCCGCTCCTGCCTCTTCTCATCTATTGCTGAAACCCTTATCCGTGCCTTCGTTACTTCGAGACTGGACTATTCCAATGCTCTTCTGCCAACCTCCATCATCCACCCTTCATTAACTTCAGCTCATCCAAAACTCAGCTGCCCGTATCCTAATTCGCACAAAGTTTGGTTCAATCATCACCCCCTGTGTTCGCATTGGCTCACGGTCCGGCAACGCCTCGATTTGAAAATTCTGATCGTTGTGTTCAAAACCTTCCACGGCCATCGCTCCCCCTATCTCTGTGACCTCCAACAAGACTACAACCCCATCGTCCCCCACTGAGGTCTCGGCGCTCCTCCCATTCTGGTCCACTGCGCATCCCCGATTTCCTGCACTGCACCATTGGCAGCCGTGTCTTCAGCTGCCTGGTCCCTTAGCTCTGGAATTTCCTTCCTCTGATTCACTCTCCTCCTTTATGACGCTACTGAAAATTCACCTTCTCACGATATCCCGCAATCCACAACTGCCCACCTTCTCCTCATATCACTAAACACCACCTACATGCCTTCTCCTCATATCCCTTAATCGCCAACTGCAAACCTTCTCTCCCAATCGCTAAACCCGACCTACCCACCGTCTCAAAATAACCCTCAATCCCACCATCCAACCATATCCCTCAATCCCCAACTAGCAACCTTATCCCCATATCACTAATTCCAACCTACCCACTTTCTACCCATTTTCCTTGATCTCACCGATCCATCGTCAGCCCATATTCCTCCCTCTCACGTACCAACCTTCTCCCCTTATCCCTCAGTCCCACCGACCCACCTTCTCAAGAGTTCAGAACGTACTCCCCTAATTAAGGTGAGTTTGGAGACTCAGAATCACTCCCAGGAGTATTCCAGTTTCTGAATGGGTAAAAAGAGCTATTTTGTTCCTGATACTCAAACTTTCCCTCCAACTCTGAATCAGCTCCCACACGAACCTGGTTTCCGTAACTGCCCTCTGAACTATGGCCTCGGTATCAGACAGGCGCACCGAGCCCAGACGGGCCTGCAAAGTCCTTCTCACTCACGACTGGGAACTGGTGCCAAAGTTGGGAGATCTGTACAACAGACTCGTCAAGCAATAAGCTGACATCGTCATTATGAGCCGAGGCTCAGTAGGCAGCATTTGGCCTCATAGTAAGAAGGCCCTGCGCTCGGACCCCACACACACCAGAGACTTGAGCATCTTAATCCAGGTCGACAATTTCCTATGCCAGTACTGTGGGAGCGCCGCATGCTCAGAGGGTCAGTACTGAGGGAATGCTGCACTGTCAGAGGAGCAATACTGAGGAAGCGCCGCACGGCCGGAGAATCAGTAATGCGGGAGTGTTGCACCTTCGGAGGGTCAGTAAAGTGGGAGTGCTGCACTGTCGGAAGGTCAGTACTGTGAGAGCGGTGCACTGTCGGAAGGTCACTACTGAGAGAGCGCTGCAGTGTTGGAAGGTCAGTACTGAGGGAGGGCTGTACTCTTTGAAGTGTCGTCATTTGGATGAAATGTTAAACCGAGTGCACTCGTCTCAGTCTTAAATGGCCGACCCCTTATCTGGGGAATGGGGAATGAATATTCCCCAATGTTCTAGATTCGCCAGTCAGTGGTGTCACCATCTATCCTGTCAAGTCCCCTCAGAATACTATATGTTTCTATGAGATGAGAAAGGAATATGATATGTTGATGGGGTTAGATGAAGAAGAGTGGTGGGAGGCTCGTGTGGAACATAAACCCCGGCATGTATCTATTGTGCCGAATGGCCTGTTTCTCAGCTGTACAGTCTAAGTTTTTCTGGAAAATTAGCATATATTGTGCCCGTCATGCCTGTGCTCGTTCTTTGAAAGAACTCCCCAATTTAGTCCAACACACCAGATTTTGCCCCATAACCCTGCAAACTAGTCCTCTTCAATGATATGCCCACTTGCCTTTAAAAAGAGCCTGTGGAATGTGGTTCCACCGCTCTTTCAGGAAATGCATTCCAAATCATAATGAACCTCAGTGAAAAAATGTTTTCAAATTTACCCGAGATCTTTGGCCAATTATTTTGTTATCACAGAGAGGAGAGCTGAAGAAAGAATATAGAGCTGAAGAAAGAGGGAGAGTGTATAGAGAGACAGAACGAGTATAGTCAGAGAGAGAGCAGGAGAGAGAGAGAAACATCTGGAGATTAAGGTGAGAAGGAGAGACAGAGTGAGAGGGGATGAGACAGGGTAAGAGAGAGAGAAGGTGAGCACAAGAAGAGAAACAGAGACAGCGGGGAAGACAGAGAAAGATAAGGGGGATAAGGAGAGAGACCGACACAGGGCCAGAGAGAGAAAAAATAAATCAGAGAGAGAAAAAAAAACAGGGAAGACAAACAGAGAGAGTGACGATGAGCTCAGGTGGTGAGAGCGTGATATTAATGCCACAATGGGCTCAGGTTTGATCCCTGTAAGGACCATGAACGTTCTTTTTATGAAGAGCGCAGTTTCCACTCTTTAATTTAGACTGCGAGCGAATTATAAATGCAAAGTTTGGAAGGAAATTCACTCAGAACAGAGCATCGGAGAAGCATTTTCATGTTGGTGCTGTCAGTCCCGGATCATTCTGTGTCTGTTTAAAAGGGGTGAGCTGTCAGTCCAGGATCATCCTGTGTCTGTTTTAAAGGGGTGAGCTGTCAGTCCAGGATCATCCTGTGTCTGTTTTAAAGGGGTGAGCTGTCAGTCCCGGATCATTCTGTGTCTGTTTTAAAGGGGTGAGCTGTCAGTCCAGAATCATTCTGTGTCTGTTTTACTGGGATGTGCTGTCAGTCCCGGATCATTATGTGACTGTTTTAAAGGGGTGTGCTGTCAGTCCAGGATCATCCTGTGTCTGTTTTAAAGGGGTGTGCTGTCAGTCCTGGATCACAGACTCAAGTTACTGTTCAGAGCCTGAAACCGTTGACGGCTCGATCACACTGGAGATCACAACCCACTGAGGGGAACTGGGGCATGAAAAGCTTTCAATTAATGAAACAAATACTTCAAACAGGAAGAATTGAGCCCCCACAGAAATACGGAGATCAGAGGAGCCTGCAGCTAAGGCAAAGCAGTTATGAACGGAGATTTCAATTTTCCCATTGTCTGCGTTATAGTGCATTTCGGACAGTTTACTGAAACAATATCATAGAACGGGGAGGATATAACTATCACGAAACGGAGAACAAGCTTGAAAGGAAAATACTGTGGAGTGACCTGATAGAAAACTTTAAGTTTAATGATAGGTTCGATAGGGTAGACGGAGAGAAAATGATGTCATCCGCGAGTGAGAGCAGACCAAGGGGTTACAAATCGAAGCTGATCACTGATAAATCCAATATTAATTCAGGAGACACTCCTTTGCCCAAGGAGTGGTGAGCGTGAGCAACTCGTTACCACAAGTGAGTTGAGGCGACGAGCAAAGATGCTGCTAAGATTAAGCTAGATAAACACACGAGGGAAAAGGGAATAGAAGGATATGTTGATTGGGTTCGATGAAGAAGGGTGAAAGGAGGATCATCTGCAGCATAAGCAACGGCATGGACTCTTTGGGACGAATGGCTTGTTTCTGTGCTGTACAGTGTATGTAGGGGGTAAGAGAAAGAGGGAGAGTGAAGGGAGAAAGAGAGATTAGAGGGAGAGAGAGAGAACACGAGAGAGACAGACAGAGACAGACAGAGAAAGAGATGGAGTTTGAGGAACAGAATATCGAGAAAGATAGGAGGGATAAGTAAATAGAGACAGAAGAAGATGTTTTGGAAATGCCTGTGAGCTGTTGGCAGCTGAACAATAGCCACTTGTTGCTGCTTCAATGGATTTGTTCCAGGAAGAATTTCGACAAAAACAGCAATTTGTATCTTAACATCAATCGGATTGCGAGAGTGGAGCAGACATAGAAGGAAGGGAGAATGACCGAGAATGGGGGAAGGCATTGATCTCTGGGAAAGGCCCAGGCTCCATCCCGTTCTCCGTTCGTAGATATCACCTGGTGTGGGATTGAGACCCACACACAGAGCATGGGAGAGTGCAGAGGGACTTTTACTCTGTATCTAACCTGTGTTGTAACTCCCCCGGGAGTGTTTGATGGGACAGTGTTAAAGGAGCTTTACTCTGTATCTATCCGTTGTTGGACCTGCCATGGGACGGTTTGATGGAAGACTGCAGTCATCTGTTACGAACCCCAACTTCACCTGCCCGAGGAGTGCTTGATGTGACATTGTAGAGGGAGCTTTACTCTATATCTGACCCATTTTATACCTGTCCTGGGCACAGTTTAAACTAAGGTGGTTGGTATTTCCCATGCCTCATATTCCAAAGCATTAATTCCGTGACAGTGTCTCTGTTGGTGAGCCCTGTTATTACAAGAATCTTTCTGTTCACACCGGAAGGTTCTGTCTCTTACTTGTGTTCTGTTACTCGAGCAGTTCATTCACAGGTCAGTGCTGAGTGTGGCAATTGTATCATGGTGGTGGGGGCATCATTCCCAGGCCCACCATCGTGCAGACGCAGAGAAAGTAGATCGCAGTCCAGACACTGAGAATTGAGATCAAACCAGACATTGAAAGAGGAGTAAACAGTCCAGACATTGAGAGGAGATCACAGTCCATACAGTGAGAGAGGCGATCACAGTCCAGACACTGAGAGAGGCGATCAGAGTCCAGACACTGAGAGAGGTGATCACAGTCCAAATACTGCGAGGGTATTACAGTCCAGACACTGAGAGAGTGGATCACAGTCCAGCCATGAGAGAGGAGTTCACAGTACAGACACTGAGAATATCAGGAGCAAAATTTTAAAAAAATGCACTCGGGGTTATAATCTCTGGATTATTACCTGAGCCAGGTGCAAATAGTCGGAGGGATAAGCAGATTTGGGAGGAGAACACATGGATGAAGGAGTGGTTCCATTTCGTGGGACACTGGCACCTGTTCTAAGACAGGATGGAACTGTACCGTTGGGAGCGGCTCCACCTGACCCGGGCGGGGACCAGGATCCCAGCGCTAAGGATAAATCGGGCTTTAAGCGAGTAAATGGGGTGTAGGGCTCAGTTGGAAAGGAATATAAATAACAATTCCAGAACAAAAGGGAAGAGACTATCGTCAGAAATTTTGCTTTAAGCACTGAAGGCAAAGGAAAAAATGAAAGATGTAAAGTAATTAAATCGGGAGGGAGAAACAAGGAAAGTGTGAGAAATACAATATTACAATATGGGTAGGGTGTGTGGCCCAAATAAGAGTTCTTTATCCAAACGCATGGAGCAAAAGCAACGAATTGAATGAAATGCGGGCACAAATTCAACCGACAGGGTACGAAATCGTAGCCATTACTGAGGCATGGCTGCACAACAGTCAGGAATGGGAACTGAATATCGCAGGTTATAATGTCTATCGGAAGGATAGGAGAACTGGGAGAGGGGGAGGAGTATCCTGAGTGATTAAGGATGAAAATACTTCATTGATTAGAGAGGATACAACGATAGGTAAGCAGGCAGTGGAAACTTTATTGGAAGAATTAGGAAATAGAAAAGTAATTAAGAACAAAGTGGGAGTTGTGTATGGACCCTCTTGCAGCAGCTGCAGAATGTATAAATGCGGAGATTAGACAAGCAGTGTGTTTGTAAAGGGGATATATTTTATCTTTCTTATAGATTGGGATAAACAGACGAGCTCATGTCAGAAAGGTAACGAATTTCTGGAGGAGGTTCAGGAAAGATTTCTGCAACAATATATCCGAGGACCAACAAGGGGGCGGGCCATACTAGAATTAATAATGAGTAATGGGGCTGATTAGTTAATTGCCTAACGGTGCACGAACATTGATCTGAATTGGAAAACTGTACATGTCACTCCACTAATTAAGAAAGGTGACAGACGGAAACCAGGGAATTTTGGACCAGTTCGCCAAACACCTGTTTTCGAGAAATTACTCGAGTCTCTAATTAAGGATAGTGACTGAACACCTTGAACATTTTCAGCTGATCAGTGAGAACCAGCATGGATTTTGTTTTGAAGAGGTGACTGAAGTCGTGGACAGGGGAATGTCTATGGAGTTTGATTCTATGGACTTCCAAAAGGCATTCGATAAAGTCCCTCAGAAGAGGCTGTTTGCTAAAGTTGAAGCTGATGGAATTGAGGGAAAATGATTGACCTGGTTAGGAAATTGGCAGAGCGGCAGGAGACATTGGGCCAGAAATCGCTACGAGCGGCGAGGCAACGCTCACTGCAGCTATTGCGAATTAAATTAACAAAAATACTGACTGTAGGCTCTGTGGCGATGAATTGCTTGAATTTGAACTTTACAAAAATTGTGCTCTATCAACCCAGCCTCTGAGCAGCGTGATTTGCCGCGCAGCTGGAAAGGTGTGTGAGGAGAAGACAAGACCACAAAAATCGGTAAGGATGAGAATACCTGCCCACAGAATCAGGCTGCATTGCTCAAACAATCAAGCAGACTTAATTCCTTTAAAGTTAGCATGCTGTATGGCATTCTAATTTTTTTTTTAAATCAAAAAACAAAGAAATAATTGAATTAAATTAAAGAGACAGAAGGGAAATGTTTAAAAAATAATGTTGTAATTTTCATTCTTCTTCAATAACCAAAAACTAATAAACTAAAGTGTAACATGAGAGTCCTCGTTTATAAAAGTTAATCTTTACTTGTTTGGCAGTCATTAAAACTTACCGAACAGTTAAAATTCAGTTTGGACTTTGTATTAACTAGAATGAGAAGTGGACTTCAAGGGTTAAATAATGAAGTGAGATTTCACAAACTAGGGTTGCATTCTCTGGAATTTAGAAGATTAAGGGGTAATTTTTTCGAAGTTTTCAAGATATTAAGGTGAAATGATAGGGTAGATAGAGAGAAACTAGATCCGCTGGTTGGGGAGTCCAGCACTCGGGGTCTGAGAACATAAAATAGAGCCAGAACTTTCAGGAGTGAAGTTATGAAACACTTCTACACGCAAAGGGTGGGAGATGTTTGGAACTCTCTTCTGCAAACGGAAGTTGATGTTAGCTCAATTGATAATTTAAAATCTGAGGTTGTTAGATTTTTGTTAACTCTGTTAATATTGGATTTAAGGCGGGTGAATGAAGTTCAGTCAGAGATCTGCCATGATCCCAATGAATGGCGTAACAGGCTCGAGGGATCAAATGGCTTACCCCTGTTCCGACGTTCCTGGTCAATGTCATCACCCACCCCAATCTTCAGCAGGCGGCGCTGGTGACCAGCAGTGACAGATCAAAGAGAGACAGAGAAAGCGGCAAGAGGAACAGAGACAGAAGCAAAAAGGTTGAGAAATGGGGAGAGGAAGTGAGAGAGAAAAATGAAGACATCGACATAGAGTTCGGGAGAGTGAACGAGAGAGACAGAGAGGTGACAAAGAGAGATTGAAAAAGAGAGGAGAGAGCAAGAAATAGAGAGAAGTAGGAGAGGCCGAAAGAGAGACAGACAGAGAGTGAGAGACGAGGATAGAGGGAGAGACGAGGATAGGGGGAGAGATAGCTGAGGTAAAGAGAGAGAGACGCAGAAGGAAACGGAGAAAGAGAGAGAGAGAGAGAGACGAATGGAGGTGGGGTGGGGGGAGAGTGATAACGATGGAGAGGGAGACAGAGAGATCGTGATTGAACGGCAGAGAATCAGCAGAGAGAGAGAGACATGGAGAGAGAGACAGAATTATAGAGACAGAGATATGGTGGGGGAGAAAGAATCAAAGACACAAACAGAGGGAGAAACAGACAGAGAGAGAGGGCGGAGGGAGGAAGAAAGAGAGGGAGAGACTGAGATGGATCAATGAGTCTAGATGGAGGGAGACAGAGAGAGAGAGTGCGAGTAGAGACAGATAGACGAGGGTAGATATGGAGAGACGGGGAAAGAAAGAGATAGAGAAAGAAAGTGGAGGGTGAGTGCCTGGAAAAGAGAGAATTAGAGGGAAATATTCAGAGGGAGAGAGTGAGAGGGAGATAAAGGGACAGAGTTACACAGTACAGGGCGAGAGACAGAGAGAGAGACAGAGAGATGGGGATGGGACAGAGAGTGTAGTGGCACAGACTGTAGTGCACAGAGTGTAGTGGCACAGAGTGTCGTGGCAGAGAGAAAGAGAACGTATAAAAGGGAAGCTTGAAATTGAAGGTGAGATATATAGAAAGGGAGAGAGTTAGTGACTGAGAGAGGTGAAGACGAGAGGTGGAGAGGGAGAGAGATGGAGAGTGGAGGGAGAGAGTGAGGGGAGAGAGTGAAGAACGAAAGACGATGACACAGTGCAGAGGCAGAGAGACACCGAGAGAGGCAATGACGAGGCGGGGCAGTGACAGAGAGACAGGCAGACAGACTTTGAGAATCTGAAAAATACGGACAGAGATAGTGGGGTTGAGGGAGAAAGAAAGAGACAGACAGATGGAGAAACAGACAGAAAGAGAAAGAAACATTGGAGACAGAGAAACGGAAGAGAATTAATGAGAGATGGGGATGAGTCAGAGACAAAGAGAGAGAGAGAGAGAGAAAGGGGGAGAGACATGGAGGAGAGGGTGAGAGCTCGTAAAGAGCGAGGAGAGTGCGACAGAAACAGAGATAGAGGCCGTGAGAGAGAAAGGGAGGGAGGAAGGGGTGAGATAGCGAGCAGAGGGAGAGCACGAGCAGAGAGCGATGAGGGTGAGACACAGAGAGAGAGTGAGGGGTTTCGGGAGGGGGACAGGGAAAGAGAGAGAGATTCCCACCGACCGATCTTCTACCAATTTCACTCAACACAATCACCCAACCTTCTCACAATATCCCTCAACAAATCTTACCACCTTCTCACCATATCCATCAACCCCAACGACCGAATTTCTCCCAACATCACTCAACCCCACCTCCACACATTTACACAATGTCCATCAATACCCACCTGCACACATTCTCCACATTTCACTCAAACTGCATCTAATCACCTTCTCCACATATAACTGACACACGGCTACCCAACTTCTCCCCATATCTCGCACTCCCTCTTACCATCCATCTCCAAAGATCACTCTAACCCACCGAACCACCTTCTCACAATATCTCTCAATCATAACCAACCACCTGTATTAATATTTCCCACAATCACGCCTAACCAACTCCTCACCATATCCGTCCACCCCACCTACCACCTTCTCCACATATTCCTCAATCCCAACCGACACACCTTCTCCCCATGTCACTCAACCACACCATCCCACCTTCACACAAAATCCCTCAATTCCCAACTACAAATCACCCCCTCATATCCCTCGATCCCAACCTACCCACATTCTCTCCTTATTCCTCAAATCCACCGACACAACTTCTCAACCTATCCCTCAAACCCCAGAGACCCAAATTCTCACCATATCCCTCAGTACAACCTAACCAACTCCCAATAACACTCAAATCACAGCTACACACCTTCTCCCCATAACAATCAACCCCACCTGCCCATATTCTCACAACATCCCTCATTCCCCACCAACACACCTTCCCAACATATACCTCAATCCCATCTACCAACTTCTAACCATGTCAGTCAATCCCAACTAACCACATTCCCAGATCCCTCAATCAACATCCATGCACCTTAACCCCATATCCCTCAATCCCACCAACCCAACTTCTCAGCATAGTCCTCAATCCCCACCAAAATACTTTCCTTCCGTATCCCACAAAAGCACCATCTCAGCAGATCATTCAAACACACCCAACCACCTTCTAACTATATGCATTAATTACCACTTAACCACCCTCTCACCATATCCGTCTACCGCACCAACAAACATTCTACCCATATCCCTCAATCCCCACCTACATACCTTCTCCCCATAATCACTGAACCCCACCGACCCGCATTCACAAAAATCCCGCAATCCACAACTACCTCTCATATCCCTGAACCCCCTATTGACGTATTTCCGCCATATCCTTCAATTCCCACTTCATCATGGGTGACTTAGCATTAAATTGTGAAGTGTGTCCGAGATGATATTTTAGACCAGTATGTTGAGGAGCTAATTTGGGAACAGGCTATCCGAGATTGGGTATTGAGCATTGAGAAGCGGTTAATTCATAACCTTGTTGTGCGGGGTGCTTTCAGGAAGAGTGACCGTAACATGATATAATTCTTCATTAAGATAGAAAGTGAAGTCGTGCAATCCGAAACTAGGGTACTAAATCTAAACAAAGGAAACGAGGAAGGTATGAGGAGTGAGTTGGCTATGATAGATTTGGAACCTTCATTAAAAGGCATGACGGTGGATAGGCAATGGCTGACATTTAAAGAAAAATGCATGAATTGCAACAGTTATACATTCCAATCTGGCACAAAAAGACAAAACGAAACGAGTCCCAAACATGGCAAACAAAAGAAATTATGGATAGGATGAGATCCAAAGAGGAGTCATAGAAATTTGCCAGAAAATGTAGCAAGCCTGAGGATTGGGAGCTGTTTAGAATTGAGCAAAAAAAGAGCCAAGAGATTGATTGAGAGGGAAAAATAGAGTATGAGTGTGAACTTGCAAGGAACATAAAAGCGGATTGCCAGAACTTCACAAGAGGGAATATGATATTGAGATAGAGGATCAGCCATGATCATATTTAATGGTAAGGCAGGCTCGAAGGGCCGAATGGCCTACTCCTGCTCCTATTTTCTATGATTCGATGACTCGGTTGCCTAGATTTCCACTTTCAGCAGGTGGTGTCAGATCGACCGTCCATTACACACCATGCCACATTTTCACATCGATTCCATTAAAAGTAATTGACAGAATATTATGGGCTGATTGCCTGCAATTTCCTAAAGTGCTCTCCCGGGGAGTGACGCTCCACCGCAAGTTCCACTGCCCGGATTGTGAGTCCGCTGAAGGTCGAATTAACCCCCGGTGATAACTGGGGGAGAACAAAACCCTGCACGGCCTCGGTTTCGCGCTCTCCACAGTTTGTTTGATTAGTTTCCCTTTTCGGGTCTTGCACATTTTAACCATTTTAACATTTTTGTTCTTGAAATGTCTCTCATTTACTCCGCAGGTATGTTTTGTCATCTCTCAATTCCTTAATATCCTGAAGTAGATTCCAGGTCAGTCAACGCATGAAATTCCATCTAACTCCCGTTTGTCGCCTCCGTTCTGTCCTTTTTCCCAGTTCCACTAAAATTGTTTCACTTTGTTTTCAGTCCACACTAGAGTTATACCTGAACCGTTACCCTGTCTTTTGTACAGATACTGACCGATCCGCTGAGTATTTTCACCTCTTCCTTTCATTGTTTCAGATTCACAATAAATGCAGTTTGAACCATTTCTTTCCAGTTTGGTCTGTTTCTCTTCTGTTACTTTCTCTGATTCTACGCTCTGATATCTTGTTAGTTTTGTGATGTTTAAATAATCCAAACTCATCCTGTTCCCCTCCCACTTACCCGATGTTCTTGTCCACTGAAATGCCTCTCGTATGTTGACAACAAGCTGACTCCGTCCACCCCTTCTTCAACTTCCTGTTCCAATCTGTCCCGGTAGAATTTCGTGAACTGGACCAGATGGTAACCGTCAGACTTGATCAAGAACTCAGTGATCGCAGTGTTCGGTCTGTGAACAACAATGGAGAAAACCAAACACATTATCGACCTTCCATCGGGGCGGCGACATTTCCTCTGACACCAAACGGCTGACTCCTCCTCTGAGCCATGTTATCAAATACCTTCCGAAAACCCATATATGCCGCATGTGTTACAATCCATTGACCTATATAGTCACGTCTCAAAAAGGCTGTGTACAATTTGTCAAATACGATGTCAAATGTCCACAGTTAATCCGTTCGAACCTTCCCCGAATCTGAAATGCTCACTAATTACATGTCTTTTTAAAAGGCATATGCTGTCAGTCCCGGATCATTCTGTGTCTGTTTAAAATGGGTGTACTGTCAGTCCCGCATCATTCTGTGTCTGTTTCAAATGGGTGTGCTGTCAGTCCCGGATCAGAGAATCAAGTTGCTGTTCAGAGCCTGAACCCATAGACGGCTCGATCACACTGGAGATCACAACCAAATGAGATGAACTGGGGCATGAAAAGCTTTCAATTAATGAAACAAATACTTCAAACAGGATGTATTGACCCTACACAGAAATACGGAGATCAGAGGAGCATGTAGCTCAGGCAAAGGAGTTATGAAGGGAGATTTTAATTTTCACATAGACTGAGACACAAAGGCAATACATTTCCAGAATGCATCCAGGACAGTTTTCTGAAACAATATCATAGAACTGAGAGGTTACACGTGTCAGGAAAGAGAGAACAAGCTGAGGCTTTTTTCTCCAGAAAAGAGAAGACTTAGGAGTGACGTGATAGAGGTTTATAAGATTAATGATGTGTATGATAGTTTATACCTGAAGAAGATGTTTCCACTTGAAGGGAAGACTCGAACCAAGGGCCATTATTATCAGATCGTCACTAATAAATCGAATTGAATCGAATAATGAATTCAGTAAAAACGTCTTAACCCAGAGACTGGTGAGAATGTGAAACTCGCGCCCACGAAGTGTAGTTGAGAAGAATCGCAAAGATGCATTTAAGGGGAATCTTGATAAACAGATGAGAGAGAAAGAACATAAGAACATAACAAATGTGAGCAGGAGTAGGCCATCCGGGCCCTCGAGCCTGCTCCACCATTCAATCAGATCATGCTTGATCTTCTACCTAAACTCCACCTTCCCGCCCGATCCCCAAATCCCTTGATTCCCCTCGAGCACAAAATTCTATGAATTCCAGCCTTGAATATAGTCAACGACTCAGCATCCACAGCCCTGTGGGTAGAGAATTCCATTGATTCACATCCCTCTGAATGAATAAATTCCTCCTCATCTCAGTCTTTCATGGCCGACCCCTTATCTGAAGACAATTTCCCATTGTTCTCGACTCGACAGCCAAGGGAAACAATCTCTCCGGATCTATCCTGACAAGTCCCCTCAGAATCTTATGTTCTATTTTAGATGTTTCAATGAGATGGCAGAGGAATAGATGGACATATTGATGGGGTTAGATGGAGAAGGATAGGCGTGGGGTGGTTTATAGCATAAGCACCGGCATGGACCTATTGGGCTGTATGGCCTGTTTCTGAGCTGAGCAGTCCACGAAATTCTGTAATCTCAGCCTACATTCGGCCCGCCATGCTTGTGCTAGCTTTTTGAAAGAACTGCCCAATTTAGTCCTACAACCCAGCGATTTCCTCATCACCCTGCAAATTATTCCTCTTCAATGACATGTCCAATTGCCGTTTGAAAGTGCCGATGGAATGTGGTTCCACCGCTCTTTTAGGTATTGCATTCCACATAATAACAAACCTCGATGAAAAAATATTTCTTCATTTCCCATTGAGATATATTGCCAAGTATTTTTTATCTCAGAGGGGAGCGGTGGAGAGAGAGAGAGAGAGAAAGTGGAGTGCGCGAGAAAGACAGAGTAGAAGGTGACAGAGAGGGTACAGACAAAGAGAGTAGGAGAAAGAGGAGAGTAATGTGAGGAAGAGAGATAGAGAGAAAGTAGAAGGAGACAGAGAGAGTACATACAGAGAGAGAACGAGAGACAGAGATAGAGAGAGAGAGGAGATTCGGGTGAGAAAGAGAGAATGAGAGAGAGTAGAAGAAGACAGAGAGGGTAAATGGATAGAGGGTAGAGAGGATGAGACAGAGACAAGAGGGAGATAAGGAGAGCACAAGAAGAGAAAAAGAGACAAAAGGGGAAGACAGATAAAGACCACGAGGAGAGTGATAGAGAACGACAGAGGGACAGAGAGAGGAAGAGAAACAGACAGAGAGAGTAACAGGGGAGTGACGGACCGAGAGAGGGAGAGACAGGGACAGAGCGAGTGATTGAGACTGGTCAGAGAGAGAGAGTAGAGTGAGAGAGAGAGAGAGCGAGAGATAGAGAGAAACAATCAGGATCAAAGCATCAGAGGGCGTTGGAATCACCGAGAAGGGGGGAAGTTATTGATCTTTGGGGAAGGAGCAGGCTTCATCCCAGTCTCTATTGGTAGATCTCACACGGTGTGCGGCTGACGCCCACATACAGAGCATGGGAGAAGGTAGAGGGAGCTTTACTCTGTATCTAAACAGTGATGTTCCTGCCCTGAGAGTGTTTGAATGGATAGTGTACAGGGAGCTTGACTCTCTATCTAACTCGTGCTCTACCTGCCCTGGAAATATTCAATGGGACACTGTAGAGGGATCTGTACTCTCTATCTAACCCATGCTGTATATGCATGGGAGTGTTTGATGGGACAGTGTGGAGCTAGATTTACTCTGTATCTCACCATGCTGTACCTGCCCTGGATGTATTTGCCGGGACACTCTGGAGGGATTTTCACTCCGTATCTAATCCGTGCTGTACCTGTCCTGGGAGTGTTTGATGGGACTGTGTAGAGGGGGCTTTACTCTCTATCTAACCCGTTCTCTTTCGAACTTGTGAACAGTTCAGACTGAGGTGGTTGATATTCATCATGCCTCACATTCCTAAGCATTAAACACTGTGACAATGTTTTATTTTGCTCTACCCTGTTATTATAAAACTCTTTCTGTTCACCTCCGATGGTTCTGCCTCTCGCATGGATCCGTGTTCCACCGGCAGTTGCCGCACGGGTCAGCGCTGAGTGTGGTTATTGTACCATGGGGTGTATCACTGCCAGTCCACGTCGTGTGCTCCCGTAACAAGCCCAACCCACCGACTCCATCCCTCTCCCTTGACACCGTCTGATGCTGAAACAGACCATTCACAACCATTGACGTCCAATTTGACCCTGAGCTGAGATTCCGACCACATATTCTCTCCATCACCAAGTCCGCCTACTTCCATCTCTGTTACTCGCCCGTCTCTGCTTGTGTCTCATCTCATCTGTTGCTGAAACTCTTGTCCGTGCCTTTGTTACCGCGAAACTGGATTATTCCAATGCTCTTCTGGCCAACCTCCCATCTTCCACCCTTCATTAACTTCAGCTCATCCAAAACTCAGCTGCCCGTATCCGAATTCGCACAAAGTCCTTTTCAATCATCACGTAAATTGGCTCCCTGTTCGGCAACGCCTCGATTTTAAAATTCTCATCGTTGTGTTCAAATCCTTCCACGGCCATCGATCCCCCTATCTCTGTAACCTCCCCCAAGAATTCAACCCCATCCTCCCCCACTGAGTTCTCTGCGATCCTCATTCTGGCCTCTTGCGCATCCCCGATTTCTTGCACTCCACCATTGGCGGCCGTGCCTTCAGCTGCCTGGTCACCAGCCTCTGGAATTCCCTCCGTAAACTATCGAGTTCACTCTCCTCCTTTATGAAGCTCCTTGAAATGCACCTTCTCACAATAACCCTCAATCCACACCTGCCCACCTTCTCCCCACATCACCAAAGCCTACCGACTCGCCTTCTCCACATATCCCTTAATCCCCAACTGAAAACCATCTCTCCCTATCGCTCAACGCGATCTACCCACCTTCCCACGATATCCCTCAATCCCCACCTACCCACCTTCCCACCATATCCCTCAATGCCCACCTACCCGTCTTCCCACCATATCCCTCAATCCCCACCTACCAGTCTTCCCACGATATCCCTCAATTCCCACCTACCCGTCTTCCCACGATATCCCTCAATTCCCACCTACCCGTCTTCCCACGATATCCCTCAATCCCCACCTACCCGTCTTCCCACCATATCCCTCAATCCCCACCTACCCGTCTTCCCACGATATCCCTCAATCCCCACCTACCCGTCTTCCCACGATATCCCTCAATCCCCACCTACCCGTCTTCCCACCATATCCCTCAATCCCCACCTACCCGTCTTCCCACGATATCCCTCAATCCCCACCTACCCGTCTTCCCACGATATCCCTCAATCCCCACCTACCCGTCTTCCCACCATATCCCTCAATCCCCACCTACCCGCCTTCTCCCCATATCCCTCAATCCAACCTACCCACTTTCTCCCCATATTCCTTCATCTCACCAATCCATCTTCTCTCCATATTGCTCATTCTCACCAAGCAACCTTCTCCCCTTATCCGTAATTCCCAACTACCCACCTTCTCAAGAGTTCAGAACATACTCCTCTCATTAAGGTGAGTTTGGACTCAGAATCACTCCCAGGAGTATTCCAGTTTCTGAAGGGGTATAAAGAGCTATTTTGTTCCTGATACTCAATCTTTCCCTCCAACTCTGAATCAACTCTCACACTAACCTGGTTGACTTAACTGCCCTCTGAAATATGGCCTCGGTATCAGACAGGCGCACCCAGCCCAGACGGGCCTGCAAAGTCCTTCTCACTAACGTCTGTGAACTGGTGCCAAAGTTTGGAGATCTGTCCCACGGACTCGTCAAGCAATAACCTGACATAGTCATTATGAGCCGGGGCTCAGTGGGTAGCATCTGGCCTCAGAGTCAGAAGGTCGTGCGCTCGAACCCCACACACACCAGAGTCTTGAGCATCGTAATCCTGGCCGACAATTTCCTGTGCCAGTACTGTGGGAGCGCTGCACGCTCAGAGGATCAGGACTGATGGAATGCTGCACTGTCAGAGGAGCAGCACTGAGGAAGCGCCGCACGGTCGGAGGGTCAGTATTGAGAGAGTGTTGCACTTTCGGAGGGTCAGTAAAGAGGGAGTGCTGCACTGTCGGAGGTTCAGTACTGAGGGAGTGCTGCACTGTCGGAAGGTCAGTGCTGAGGGAGTGCTGCACTGTCGGAAGGTCAGTACTGAGGGAGTGCTGCACTGTCGGAAGGTCAGTAATGAGGGAGTGCTGCACTGTCGGAAGGTCAGTACTGAGGGAGTGCTGCACTGTCGGAAGGTCAGTACTGAGGGAGGGCTGTACCCTTTGAAGTGTCGTCATTTGGATGAGATGTTCAACCGAGTGCGCTCATCTCAGTCTTTAATGGCCGACCCCTTATCTGGGGAATGACTGGTCTAGATTCACCAGTAAGTGTAATCACCATCTATCCTGTCAAGTCCCCTCAGAATACTATATGTTTCTATGAGATGAGAAAGGAATAGGATATTTTGATGGGGTTAGATGAAGAAGGGTGGTCTGTTGCTCGTGTGGAACATAAACCACGGCATGTATCTATTGTGCCGAATGGCCTGTTTCTCAGCTGTGCAAATCTAAGTATTTCTGGAATCTTAGCATACATTGGGCCCGTCATGCCTGTGCTGGCTCTTTGAAAGAACACACTGGAGATCACAACCCACTAAGGGGAACTGGGACATGAAAAGCTTTCAATTTATGAAACAAATACTTCAAACTGGAAGTATTGAGCCCACACAGAAATACGGAGATCAGAGGAGCCTGTAGCTAAGGCAAAGCAGTTATGAACGGAGATTTTAATTTTCCCATTGACTGCGTTATAATGGCAATACATTTCCCGAGTGCATCACGGACAGTTTACTGAAACAATATCATAGAACGGGGAGGATATAACTATCATGAAAGAGAGAACAAGCTGGATGTCTTTTCTCTGGAAAAGAGAAGACTGAGGAGTGACCTGATAGAAGTCTTTAAGTTTAATGACGGGTTTGATACGGTAGACGGAGAGAAGATGATTCCACCCGCGGGTGAGAGCAGAACTCGGGGTTAAAAATCGAAGCTAGTCAATGATAAATCCCATATTAACTCAGGAGAAACTCGTTTACCCAGGGAGTGGTGAGAGTGAGCAACTCGCTACCACAAGTGAGTTGAGGCGACGAGCAAAGATGCTGTTAAGATTAAGCTCGATAAGCACACGAGGGATGAGGGAATAGACGGATATGTTGATTGGGTCATGATGAAGCAGGGCGAAAGGAGGACCATGTGGAGCAGAAGACAACGGCATGGACTCTTTGGGACGAATGTCTGAACGGTGTATGTTGGGGGTAAGATAAAGAGAGACGGAGAGAGCAAAGGGAGAAAGAGAGAGTAGAGGGAGAAAGAGAGCACGATAGAGACAGAGAGAGAGACATACAGAGAAAGACAAAGAGTTTGAGGAACTGAAAATCGAGAAACAGAGGAGGGATAAGTAAATAGAGACCGGAGGAGATGTTTTGGAAATGCCTGTGAGCTGTTGGCAGCAAAAAAATAGCCACTTGTTGCTGCTTCAATGGATTTTTTCCAGGAAGAATGTTGACAATAACAGCAATTTGTATTTTAACACCAATCGGACTGAGAAACTGGAGCAGAGCATCGAAGAAAGGGAGAATGAACGAGAATGGGGGAAGGCAGTGATCTCAGGAAAAGGCCCAGACTCCATCCCGGTGTCCGTTAGTAGATATCACCCGGAGTGAGATTGAGACCCACACACAGAGCATGGGAGAGTGCAGAGGGACTTTTACTCTGTATCTCACCTGTGTTGTAACTGGCCTCGGAGTGTTTGATGGGACAGTGTAGAGGGAGCTTTACTCTGTTTCTAACCCTGTACCTGAACTGGGACTGTTTGACGGGACAGTGTAGATGCAGCATTACTCTGTTTCTAACCCCCATTTCACCTGCCCTGGGAGTGTTTGTTGTGACATTTTAGAGGGAGCTTTACTCTATATCTGACCCATTTTATTCCTGTCCTTCGGAACAGTTTAAACGAGGGTGGTTGGTATTTCCCATGCCTCATGTTGCAATGCATTAAGTCCGTGACTGTATTTCTGTTGGTGAGCCCTGTTATTACAAAAATCTTGCTGTTCACACCGGAAGGTTCTGTTTCTTCACTGGTGTTCGGTTCCTCGAGCAATTCCTTCACAGGTCAGTGTTGAGTGTGGCAATTGTATCATGGTCGGGGGGGGGGGGGCATCATTCCCAGGGCCCACCATCGTGCAGACACAGAGAGAGTTGATCGTTGTCCATTCAATGAGAGATCAAAACACAGTCCAGACACTGAGAGAGGAGATCAGTCCAGACATTGAGAGAGGAGATCACAGTCCAGACACTGAGAGAGGAGATCAGAGTCCAGACATTGAGAGAGGAGATCACAGTCCAGACACTGAGAGAGGAGATCACAGTCCAGACACTGAGAGTGGTGATCACAGTCCAGACACTGAGAGAGGAGATCAGTCCAGACACTGAGAGAGGAGATCACAGTCCAGACACTGAGAGTGGTGATCACAGTCCAGACACTGAGAGTGGAGATCAGTGTCCAGACAGTGAGAGGGGATCACCGTCCAGACACTGAGAGTGGTGATCACAGTCCAGAATCTGAGAGATGTGCTCACAATCCAAGCACTGAGAGAGGAGATCACAGTCCAGACACGGAGAGAGGCGATCTCAGTCCGGACAGTGAGAGAGGAGATCAGAGTCCCAACACTGAGAGAGGTGATCACAGTCCAATTGCTGAGAGGGTATTACAGTCCAGACACTGAGAGAGATCAAAGTCCAGACACTGAGAGAGGAGATCACATTCCAGCCATGAGAGAGGTGATGACAGTCCATAAAGTGAGCGTTTCAAGAGCAAAATTTTAAAAAGAACAGACACACAAGGGTTATAATCTCTGTATTATTACCTAAGACACGTGCAAATAGTCGTAGGGATAAGCAGATTAGGGAGGAGAACACATGGATGAAGGTGTGGTGTAGGAAGGAGAGGTTCCACTTCGTGGGACACTGGCACCTGTACTAGGACACGATGGAATTGTACCGTTGGGACCGGCTCCACGTGACCCGGGCTGGCACCAGGGTTCCAGCGTTAAGAATAAATACGGCTTTAAATTTGTAATTGGGTCTGGAGCTCAGTTGGAAAACTAATATAAATAACAATTCTGGAACAAAAAGGAAGAGCGTAGAGTGATAGTCAGAAATTATGCTTTCAGCACTACATTTAAAGGAAAAACTGAAAGATGAAAAGTAATTAAATCTGGAGAGAGAAATAAGGAATTTGTGTGAAATACAATACTGATTGATGAAAAGTAATTATATCTGGAGAGAGAAATAAGGAATATGTATGAAATACAATACTGATTGATGAAAAGTAATTAAATCTGGAGAGAGAAATAAGGAATGTGTGAGAAATACAATATTACAATATGGGCAGGGTGAGTGGCCCAAATAAGCGTTCTTTATACAAACGCATGAAGTATAAGCAACAAATTGAATGAAATGCGGGCACAAATTCAACCTACAGGGTATGAAATGGTAGCCATTAGTGAGGCATGGCTGTACAACAGTCAGGAATGGGAACTGAATATACCAGGTTATAAGGTCTATAGGAAGGATAGGAGAACTGGTAGAGGGGGAGGAGTATAGTGAGTGATTAAGGATGAAATTTATTCATTGATAAGAGATGATATCACGAGAGGTAGGCAGTCAGTGGGAACTTTATGCGTAGAATTAGGAAATAGAAAATGATTTAAGCCCAAAGTGGGAGTTGTGTATAGAACCCCTGTAGCAGCTGTGAAGCGGCAGAATGTATAAATGGGGAGATTAGACAAGCATGTAGCAAAGGCAGAGTGGTTTATATGGGGATCGATTTTAACTTTCATATAGATTGGGATAAACAGACGAGCTCATGTCAGAAAGGTAACGAATTTCTTGAGTATGTTCAGGAAAACTTTCTGCAACAATATGACCGAGGAGAAAGAAGGAGGCAGGCCACAGTAGAATTAATAATGAGCAATGGGCCAGATTTAATTAACAGCCTAACGGTGTACGAACATTGATCTGAATTGGAAAACTGTACATGTCAATCCACTATTTAAGAAAGGTGATAGAAGGAAACCAGGGAATTATAGACCAGTTCGCAAAACATCTGTTTTCGAGAAATTACTCGAGTCTCCAATTAAGGATAATGACTGAACACATTGAACATTTTCAGCTGATCGAAAGAGCCAGCATGGATTTTGTTTTGAAGAGGTGACTAAAGTAGTGGACAGGGGAATGTCTATGGAGTTTGTTTCTATGGACTTCCAAAAGGCATTCGATAAAGTCCCTCAATAGAGACTGTTAGCTAAAGTTGAAGCTGATGGAATTGAGGGAAAATGATTGACCTGGTTCGGAAATTGGCAGAGCGGCAGGAGACATTGGGCCTGAAGTCGCTGCGAGCGGCGAGGCAACGCTCACTGCAGCTACTGCGAGTTAAATTAACAAAAATACTGACTCTAGGCTCTGTGGCGATGAATTGCTTGAATTTCAACTTTACAAAAATTGTGCTCTATCAACCCAGCCTCTGAGCAGCGTGATTTGCCGCGTAGCTGGAAAGGTGTGTGAGGAGAAGACACGAACACAAATTCGGTGAGGACGAGACGTCCCGCCCACAGAATTAGGCTGCATTGCTCAAACAATCAAGCAGACTTCATTCCTTTAAAGTTTGCATTCTGTATGGTGTTGTAATTTTTTTCTAAAATCAAAAACCAAAGAAATAATTGAATTAAATTAATGAGACAGAAGGAAAACGTTTAAAAATTAATATTGTAATTTTCATTCTTCTTCAATAACCAAAAAACTAATACAATAAGGAGTGATATGAGAGTCCTCGTTATTAAAAGTTCATCTTCACTTGATTGGCAGTAATTAAAACTTACCGAGCTGTTAAAACTCATTTTGGACTTTGTATTTAATGGAATGATACCTGGATATCAAGGGTTAAATAATGATGATAGATTACACAAACTAGGGTTGCATTCTCTGGAATTTGGAAGATTAAGGGTTGATTTGTTCGAATATTTCAAGCTATTAAGGGGAACTGATAGGGAAGACAGAGAGAAACTATGTCCGCTGGTTGAGGAGTCCAGCACCAGTGGTCTCAGCCTAAAAATTAGAGCCAGAACTTTCAGGAGTGAAGTTATGAAACACTTGTACACGCAAAGGGTGGGAGATATTTGGAACTCTCTTCTGCAAACTGAAGTTGGTGTTAGCTCAATTGTTAATTATAGTTCTGAGGTTGATAGATTTTTCTTAACTCTGTTAATATTGGGGTTAAGGCGGGTAAATTAAGTTCGGTCAGAGTTCCGCCATGATGCCATTGAATGGCGCAACAGTCTCCAGGGATCAAAATGACGACTCCTGTTCCGACGTTCCTGGTCAATGTCATCACCAACCACAATCTTCAGCAGGCGGCACTGCTGACCAGCAGTGTCAGAGCAAAGAGAGAAAGAGAAAGGGGCAAGAGAAAGGGTGACATCAGCAAAAAGGTTGAGGGAGGGAGAGAGATAAATGAAGACATAGAGATATAGTTCGTGAGAGAGAACGAGAGAGACAGACATGTGACAAAGAGAGATAGAAACAGAGAGGAGAGAGCAATAAATAGAGATAAATAGGAGAGGCCGAAAGGGAGACAGACAGAGAGGGAGAGACGAGGATAGAGGGAGAGACGAGTATAGAGGGAGAAATAGCTGAGGGAAAGAGAGTGAGACTCAGAGGGAGATGGAAAGAGAGAAAGAGAGAGACGAATTGTGGGAGAGAGAGAGAGCGATGGAGAGGGACACAGAGAGATAGTGATAGAAAGGCAGAGAATCAGCAGAGAGAGAGACACATGGAGAGAGAGAGAGAGAATTATAGAGAGAGAGAGATGGTGGGGGCGAAAGAATGAAAGACACAAACAGAGGGAGAAACAGACAAACAGAGAGGGCGGAGGGAGGAAGAAAGAGAGGGAGAGACGGGGATGGATCAGAGAGTGTAGATGGAGGGAGACAGAGAGAGAGCGAGTCGAGACAGAGAGAGTAGGGTAGATGTAGAGAGACGGAGAAAGAAAGAGAGTGAGAAAGAGAGTGGAGTTTGAGTGACTGGGAAAGAGAGAAAATCAGACGGAAAGATTCAGAGTGGGAGAGTCAGAGGGAGAGAAAGGGACAGAGTTAAAGAGTTTAGGGAACGAGACAGAGAGAGAGACAGAGAGATGTGGATGGGTCAGAGAGTGTAGTGGCACAGACTGTAGTGCACAGAGTGTAGTGGCACAGAGTGTCGTGGCAGAGACAAAGAGAACGAGTAAAAGGGAAGCTTGAAATTGAAGGTGAGATATATAGAAAGGGATAGAGTTACTGACTGAGAGAGGTGGAGATTAGTGGTGGAGAGGGAGAGATATGGAGAGTAGAGCGAGAGAATGAGAGGAGAGAGTGAAGAACGAAAGAGGGAGACACAGTGCAGAGGCAGAGAGACACCGAGAGGGAGAATGAGGAGGGGGTGGTGAGTGTGACAGAGAGACAGGCAGACAGACTGTGAGAATCTGAATAATACAGACAGAGAGATAGTGGGGGTGAGGGAGAAAGAAAGAGACAGACAGATGGAGAAAAAGACAGAAAGAGAGAGAAACAATGGAGACAGAAAAACGGAAGAGAAATATTGAGAGATGGGGAAGAGAGAGAAAGAGAGAGAGAGGGAGGAGAAGGGGGAGAGATATGGAGTAAAGGGTGAGAGCGAGTAGAGAGCGAGGAGAGTGCGACAGACAAAGAGAGAGAGAGGCCGAGAGAAGGAGAGAGAGGGAGAGAGGAAGGGGTGAGATAGAGAGCAGAGGGAGAGAGAGCGAGGAGGGTGACAGAGAGAGAGAGAGTGAGGGGTATAGGGAGAGGGACAGGGAAAGAGAGAGAGACTCCCACCAACAATTATCTACCCTTTTCATTCAACACAACCACCCAAACCTTCTCACAATATCCCTCAACAAAACTTACCACCTTCTCACCATATCCATCAACCCCACCTACCGAAATACTCCCCATATCACTCAACCCCACCGACACACATTCACACAATATCCATCAATCTCCACTTAAACACATTCTCCACATTTCACTCAAACTCCACCTAATCACCTTCTCCACATATACCTGACACACGGCTACCCATCTTCTCCCCATATCTCTCACTCCCTCCTACCATCCATTTCCCAAGATCACTCTAACCCACCGAACCACCTTCTCACAATATCTCTCAATCATAACCTACCCCCTTCATTAATATTTCCCAAAATCACACTTAACCAACTCCTCACCATATCCGTCCACCCCACCTATCCATCTTCTCCCCATTTCACTCAACTACACCTACCCACCTTCAGTCAAAATCCCTCAATTCCCAACTACCAATCATCCCCCATATCCCTCAATCCCCACCTTCCTTTCTTACCCCCAAATACCTCAATCCCCACCTCCCCACATTATCACCTTATTCCTCAATCCCACCTAAACAACTTCCCACCATATCTCTCAATACCACCTAAACACCTCCCCATGTTCATCAAACCAGAGCTACACAACTTATCCCCATAACACTCAACCCCACCTACCCACATTCTCACAACATCCCTCAATCACCACCTACACTTCTTCGCACCATATACCTCAATCCCCACCTAACCGCCTTCTCTTCATATTCCTCACTCATACTTACCCAACTTCTCCCTATATCCCTCAATTCCACCTACGCAACTTCTCAGCATAGCCCTCAAAGCCCACCTAACTACCTTCTCTCCGTATCCCACAAACTCACCGACGCACCATCTCCACAGATCACTCAAACACACCCAACCACCTTCTCACTATATCCATTATTACCACTTACCCACCCCCTCACCATATCCGTCAACCCCACCTACCCACATTATCGTCATATCCCTCAATCCTACCTATACACCTTCTCCCCTTGTCACTCAACCCCAACTACACACATCAAAAAAAAAATCCTCAATCCACAACGACCTCCCATATCCCTCAATCACCTGAAGACATCTTTCCGCCATATCCCTGAATCCCAACTTAATCATGGCTGACTTTCACCTACATATATACTGGCCAAACCAAATTAGCAATAATACTGCGGGGCATTAATTATTGGAGTGTGTACGAGATGGTTTTTCAAACCAATATGTTGAGCAGCCAATTCGGGATCAGGCTATTCTAGATTGGGTATGGTGCATTGAGAAGCAGTTAATTGATAACATTGTTGTGCGGGGTCCTTTGAAGGAGAGTAACTGTAACATGATAGAATTCTTCATTAAGATAGAAAGTGAAGGAGTGCAATCCGAAACTAGGGTACTAAATCGAAGGTATGAGGAGTGAGTTGGCTCTGATAGATTTGGGACCTTCATTAAAAGGCATGACGGTGGATAGGCAATGGCTGACATTTTAGGAACGAATGCATGAATCGCAACAGTTATACATTCCATTCTGGCACAAAAACACAGAAGGACAAGAGCCGCAACCATGGCTAACAAAAGAAGTTAAGGCTAGGATGCGATGCAAAGTGGAGTCATATCAATTTGCCAGAAAATGCAGCAAGCATGAGGATTGGGAGCAGTTTTGAACGGAGCAAAAAAGGGCCAAGAGATTGATTAAGAGGGAAAAATAGAGAATGAGAGTGAACTTGCAAGGAACATAAAAGCGGACTGTAAAAACTTCGACAAACGGGAATATGGTATTGAGATAGACGATCAGCCATGATCATATTGAAAGGCAGAGCAGGCTCGAAGGGCCGAATGGCCTACTCCTGCTCCTCTTTTCTATGATTCGATGACTCGGTTGCCAAGATTTCCACCTTCAGCAGGTGGTGTCAGATCGACCGTCCATTACACACCGTCCTCCATTTTCACTTCCATTTACTTCGATACTATTAAAAGTAATTGACAGAATATTATGGGCTGATTGCCTGCAATTTCCGAAAGTGCTCTCCCGGGGATTGACGCTTCACCGCAAGTTCCACTGCCCGGATTGTGAGTCCGCTGAAGGCAGAATTCACCCCCGGTGATTAATGGGGGAGAACAAAACCCCGCACGGCCTCGGTTTCGCGCTCTCCACAGTTTGTTTGATCAATTTCCCTGTTCGGGTTTTTATGCATTCAATCATTTTAACATTTTTGTTCTTGAAATGTCTCTCATTTACTCCGCAGATATTTTTTGTCATCTCTCAATTCCTTGATATCCTGAAATAGATTCCAGGTCAGTGAAAGAATGACATTCCCACGAACTCCTGTTTGTCGCCTCTGTTCTGTCCTTTTCCCAGTTCCACGAAAACTGTTTCACTTTGTTTTCAGTCCACACTAGAGTTATACCTGAACCGTCACCCTGTCCTTTGTCCAGATACTGACCGATCCGTTGGGTATTTTCACCTCTTTCTTTCATTGTTTCAGATTCACAATAATTGCAGTTTGAACCATTTTTTTCCAGTTTGGTCTGTTTCTCTTCTGTTACCTTCTATGATTCTAAGATCTGATCGTCTGTTGGTTTTGTGATGTTTAAATCATCCAAATTCATCCCATGTCCCTCCCACTTACCTGATGTTCTTGTCCACTGAAATGCCTCTCGGATGTTGACAACGAACTGACTCCTTCCACCCCTTCTTCAACTTCCTGTTCCAGTCTGTCCCGGTAGAATTTCGTCAACTGGATCAGTTGGTAACCTTCAGACTTTGTCAAGAACTCAGTGATCGCAGTGTTCGGTCTGTGAACAACATTGGAGAAAATTATAACATTATCGACCTTCCATCCGGGCGGCGTCATTTCCTCTGATACCAAACGGCTGACGCCTCCTGTGAGCCATGTTATCAAATACCTTCTGAAAACCCATATATGCCGCATGTGTTACAATCCATTGACCGATATATTTTCGTCTCAACACGGCTGTATCAAATTTGTCAAGTACAATGTCAAATGCTACAGTTAGCCGTTGCAGCCTTCACTGAATCTTAAATGCTGAATAATTCGACGTGAAATTTCAGATTCGAGGGGTTTGTCCACAAATGACGTGGACTAATTAGTCTCGAGTTATCTTTTTTTTTATTCCTTCTTGGGACGTGGACGTCGCTGGCGAGCCGGCATTTATTGCCCATCCCTAATTGCCCTTGAGAAGGTGGTGGTGAGACGCCTTCTTTAACCGCTGCAGTCCGTGTGGTGAAGGTTCTCCCACAGTGCTGTTAGGAAGGGAGTTCCCGGATTTTGACCCAGCGACGATGAAGGAAAGGCGATATATTTCCAAGTCGGGATGGTGTATGACTTGGAGGGGAAAGTGCAGGTGGTGTTGTTCCCATGTACCTGCGGCTCTTGACCTTCTAGGTGGTAGAGGTCGCGGGTTTGGGAGGTGCTGTCGAAGAAGCCTTGGCGAGTTGCTGCAGTGCATCCTGTGAATGGAGCCACTGCAGCCACTGTGCGCCGGTTGTGAAGGGAGTGAATGTTTCGGGTGGTGGATGGGGTGCCAATCAAGCGGGCTGCTTTGTGCTGGATGGTGTCGAGCTTCTTGAGTGTTGTTGGAGCTGCACTCATCCAGGGAAGTGTGGAGTGTTCCATCACACTCCTGACTTGTGCCTTGTAGATGGTGGAAAGGCTTTGGGGAGTCAGGAGGTGAGTCACTCGCCGCAGAACACCCAGCCTCTGACCTGCTCTTGCAGCCACAGTATTTATATGGCTGGTCCAGTTCAGTTTCTGGTCAATAGTGACCCCCAGGATGTTGATGGTGGGGGATTCGGCGATGGTAATGCCGTTGAATGTCAACGGGAGGTGGTTAGACGGTCTCTTGTTGGAGATGGTCATTGCCTGGCACTTGTCTGGCGCGAATGTTACTTGCCACTTGTCAGCCCAAGCCTGGATGTTGTCCAGGTCTTGCTGCATGCGGGCTCGGACTGCTTCATTATTTGAAGGGTTGCGAATGGAACTGAACACTGTGCAATCATCAGCGAACGTCCACATTTCTGACCTTATGATGGAGGGAAGTTTATTGATGAAGCCGCTGAAGATGCTTGGCCCAGGACACTGCTCCGAGGAACTCCTGCAGCAATGTCCTGGGGCTGAGATGATCGGCCACCAATAACCACTGCTATCTGATTGACACAGTCTCCTTATTTTAACACAGACATGACTTGGTCTCTTTCAGTACACCTGGATATTTTCATCAACAATTGTGTTATCAAAAATTGTGAGTTTTGAAAAATTGTGGTCATAGTCCCTCCTATCTGCTCTCTGAATTCCTTTAAAAGCCTCGGTTGCGTTATCTCTGAGCTCAGTGGCATATCCAGCTCGGCAATTAAATTCACAACCAAATCCTTCCCTAAAATTGTCTCGAAATATGGCTCGCTGAAGATGCTGTATCGACGCCTTTGTATTGAATAATTTTACTGTAGACAGTTTGATACTGTGATACTTTGATGCTTTGAAACCAACATTTGCACATCTGCCATCATTTTTAGAAACTGACTGAAATATTTTGTATCTCCCCAAAAGTTCATCCACTCCAACCCTGTCTTTGCGACACGAGAACACATCTCTCATGATTCTGACTTTCCAAACGTGCTTGGAATGATTTGTAGATTCACAGACATAACACACAATCTGAACTCCAATTCATTGGACTGTTGACCAGTTCTCGTTTTTTTCTCTTTTTTTAATATCAAGTTACTTCTTCTGTCACTACTTCAAAAACCTCCTTCCTTTTTTCCTGCGAATAACTTTTCACTATTTCATCAATCTTCTGTTCCTGCTCCAACAGTTTTATTATTTCCACTCTCTAGTCTCAGATCCGGATATTTCACACGCTCCAGTCTTTTCAGGTGAAACACTCCCACTGCTCCCTATACCCATTCTGTCAATCCGTTTTGGCTGGTTGGTTCAGATCGTAACCGTCCCTACCCTTCGTCCTGAACTCACCCGAGTGTCCCAAGAGCATGAACCCTTCCCTCCTGCTCCAGCCCTGCAGCCGCACATTGACCTGCCTCATATTGTCCTCAGTAAGCGGCCCAGTGCAAAACAATTCGGAGATCACCAACTTGAGGCCTTGTTTTTCAGTCTCGTGCTCAAATTCTAATATTCTCTGTATAACCGTGTTATTGGCTCCGACCATGAATATTTACCGCTCTCCTTTCCTTCCCAGAGATGGTCACACCTGTTGCAGGAAGTACTTCCTTGTGGCACCAGGGAGGCAACTTACAATTTGGACCTGCTCAGGGCTGCAGAAGAGTCTGTCTATTCCCCTGACCATAGATTCTCCCACCACTCTCGCTCTCCTATTCCTGTGCCTTACCTGCCTCTCACCCCTCCCCCAATGATCCCTGGTTTCACATTGTTACTCAGGAAGACCAATCTGAGTCACTGTTTCTATCCACCTTACAGTCCATAACATCAGGTGTCTATTGCCAGTTCCACGACTGAGATCCCTCCACCTGTGACTGCACTGCCCCACGAGATGGTCACTCACTTTCTTCTATCTACACACCATATGCTCGGTTTCTTCTTCCTGTGTGAGCAACAGGATCTTGTTCGTGATCTTGACCCTTTATCAGGACACATTTGAAATATTAAAGATTGTTCTGAACCTACCGGTGTCTATTCCCTTTCTTGTTGATGATGTTGGATCTTCTCCCCTGTTTGGACCTTCAGCCATGGTGGTAAGAGGCGTTCCAAGATTCTGACGCTCTGTAATAAATATATTAATAGGAAGGTTAGACTGAAATATTATGATGAGAATGATAAAACAGCGTCTTGTTGAATGTGATATCAAGTCCCTTCTCCCCCATCAGGACAACAGCTGTTAGATCTGGGATCCAGCATTTACCGACTTTTACGATCAACTCTCCACATGAGGTGCGGCACAGACAGCTGCCCAGTGAAACCCAATGGGTCCCTCTGATCTTCACAACCCAGTGAGAGTCGGCCGAGATTCTGCACTCGGAGCACCAATTGGTAAGATTTAGTCACAGTGCAGGCCAGCACCAGACTTATTCCTGAGGTAGTGAATATTCTGGAGGGCAATATGGAACGAGGTGATGAATTAAATGTTCCTTCACTCGTTGTTACCCAGTCTGGCGCTGTTGTATTATTTTATTCACAGATTTGTTTTTAATATTTTTGATTTGTTAAGTTTTGATATTAAATTCTGATGTTTATGAGACTGATATCTTTCTACATACACAATATTTAGCTTGGTGTGATTTCTCTGCTCTCTTTGGTAGTGACATTGTTCGTGTGTTCATGGAGATGTGTTTTGGTTGGTGCTTCTATTTGAATATATTTACCTTATCCCTCATAGTATCAGCTCCTGATTAATGACCACTGTTCAATAATATGAACACTCATGTTTAATATTATGAATTGCATAACTTTAAACAGATGCTGCACATTTATTTTTGGATTATTTTTAGGTGTCTCACAATCTCAAAAAAACATCACAACTATATAAGTTGAAGATTTGACGGCTGTTTTACAATCATAATTCCCCATTGTGTGTCTGTCTCGCTCTGTGTGTGCACGCACAGGCAAGAGCAAATAATCAAACTATCAGTCACCGTCCTTTCCTTTCCACACTGTGGAAATGTAAAAGAGATTAGTCTCGGTCCGTAATTTCTTCAATCAATAGTTGAAGTCATTTGCTGACAATTGTGTAATAAACGGACATGAGCAATAAAAAATATATTTACACCTACACTAATTGCATTCGTGCAATCAAACACAAGATTAACTTGTGTCGTTACTTTTTATATGAAGATTAGTGATAGGTCCTCCTGCCTATTTTTAATTTCAGTTGTTACGTTTTATATAAAGATTAGTGATTGATACTCGTACTTGGCGGTAAATTCAGCAGTTATTTTTTATGAAAATATTAGTGATGAGACCTCCTGCCTGTTTTTAATCTCAATAGTTACTTTTTTATGTGATGGACCCTTCTACCTGCTGGTAATTTCAGTGGTTACTTTTTAAATAAAGATAAGTGATGGATCCTCCTCCCTGTTGGTCATTTCAGTAGTTTATTATTTTACTAATATTAGAGATGGACCCGCCTATCAGTGGGTGATTCCAGGAGTTACTTTGTTTAAACAGATTACTGATGGACCTTCCTACCTGTTATAATTTCAATCGTTGCTTTTTATTTAAAGATTAGTGATGGACACTCCTGCCTTTTGGTAATTTCTGTAGTTTCTTTTTTAATAATGATTCGTGATGGACCCGACTACCTGTTGCAGATTTCAGTAGTTACTTCGGTTATCTAAAGCTTCGTGATGGTAATTTCAGTAGTTACTTTTTTTATCTAAAGATTATTGATGGACCCTGCTGCCTGTTGATAATTTCAGTATTTACTTTTAATATATAGATTAATGATAGACCCACATACCTGTTGGTAATTTCATTTGTTACTTTTTATATAAAGATTAGTGACGGACACTTCTACTTGTTGCTGATTTCAGTTGTTAATTTTTATATAAAGATTATTGATGTACACTGCTACCTGGTGGTAGTTTCGGTAGTTATTTTTGAGGTAAAGATGAGTGATGGGACGTCCTGCTTGTTGGTAATTTCAGTGGTTTATTTTTTATAACGATTACTGATGGACCCTCCGACCTGGTGGTAATTTCAGTTCTTATTTTTGATATAAAGATCAGTGATGGGCCCTCCTACCTGTTGTAATTTCAGCAGTTACTTTCTATATAAAGATTAGTGGTGTACACTGCTACCTGGTGGTAGTTTCAGTCGTTTTTTTAGGTAATGATTCGTGATGGGTCCGCCTGCTTGTTGTTAATTTCAGTGGTTACTTTTTTATGCAAAGGTTAGTGATGGACCCTCCTACCTGTTGGTAATTTCAGCATTTACTTTTTTATAAATATTAGCGATGTGACATCCTGCCTGTTGGTAATCACAGTCGTTCATTTTTTTAATCTGAACATTAGTGATGCACACCAAAGCCTGTTTTCAATTTCAGTATTTACTTTTTATATAACGATTTGTGATGGACAATACTCCCTGGTGGTAAATTCAGTGCTTACTTTTTATCTAAAGATTAGTGATGGACCTTCCTGCCTGTTGGTGTTTTCAGTCGTTACTTTTTATATAAAGATTACTGATGGACACTCCTCCCTGTTGGTAATTTCAGTAGTTACTTTTTATATAAAGATTACTGATGGACACTCCTCCCTGTTGGTAATTTCAGTAGTTACTTTTTATATAAAGATTACTGATGGACACTCCTCCCTGTTGGTAATTTCAGCATTACTATTGTTATCTAAAGATTCGTGATGGACCCTCCTGCGTGTTGGTAATTTGAGAAGTTATTTTTGTATTCGAAAGATTAGTGATGAACTCTCCTGCCTGTTGGTAATTTCAATCGTTACTTTTCATACAAAGATTAGTGAGGGACACTCCTACCTGTTGCTAATTTAAGTTGTTACTTTATATAAATATTAGTGATGGACCCGACTACCTGGTGGTAATATGTGTAGTTACTCTTTTTATGTAAAGATTACTGATGGACCCGAACACCTGGTGGTCATCTCAGTAGTTATTTTTTTTATCTATAGATTATTGACGGACCCTTCTGCCTGTTGTATTTTCAGTCGTTACTTTTTCTGTAAAGGTTAGTGATGGACCCTCCCACCTGGTGGTAATTTCTGTCGTTATTTTTTTAATCTAAAGATTAGTGATGGCCCCTCCTGCCAGTTGGCAATTTAAGTAGTTACTTTATATATAAAGATTAGTGATGGACACTCCGCCCTGTTGGTAATGTCAGTACTTACTTTTGTTATCTAGTGATGGACCGTCCAGCTTGTTGGTAATTCGAGTAGTGACTATTTATATAAAGATTACTGATGGACACTCCTCCCTGTTGGTAATTTCAAGGGTTACTTTTTATATAAAGATTAGTGATGGGCCCTCATGCATCTTGGTAATTTCAGTCGTTACATTTTATATATAAAGATTACTAATGGGACCTTCATCCCTGGTGGTAATTTCAGTAGTTTCTTTTTACATAAAGATTAGTGATGGGCCCTCCTACCTGTTGGTAATTTGAGTTGTTACTTTTTATATAAACATTAGTGATGAACCCCTCTACCCGTTGTTAATTTCAGTGGTTACTATTTATACAAAAATAATTGATGGACACTCCTCCCTGTTGTTAATTTGACTTGTTACTTTTTATATAAAGATGAGCGATGGATCCTCCAGCCTGTTTGTAATTTCAGTAGTTACTTTTTATATAAAGATTAGTGATAGACACTCCTACCTGGTGGTAATTTCAGTGGTTACTTTTTATATAAAGATAAGTGATGGATCCTCCTCCCTGTTGGACATTTCAGTAGTTTATTCTTTTACAAATATTAGAGATGGACCCGCCTACAAGTGGGTAATTCCAGGAGTTACTTTCTTTAAACAGATCACCGATGGAACTTACAACCTGTTATAATTTCAGATGGACCTTCCTACCTGTTATAATTTCAGTCGTTGCTTTTTATTTAAAGATTAGTGATGGACCCTCCTGCCTTTTGGTAATTTCTATAGTTTCTTTTTTAATAATGATTCGTGATGGACCAGACCAACTGTTGCAGATTTCAGTAGTTACTTCGGTTATCTAACGATTCATGATGGACCCTCCTGCCTTTTGGTAATTTCAGTAGTTACTTTTTATATAAAGATTAGTGATGGACCCTCCTACCTGCTGGTAAATTCAGTTGTTACTTCTTTTATAAAGATTAGTGATGGGAACTCCTGCTTTTTTGTAATTTCAGTAGTTAGTTTTTAAAAAGGTTTGTGATGTGACCACCTGCCTGTTGGTAATTTCAGTAGTTACTATTTTATGCAAAGATTCGTGTTGCACCCTCCTCCGTGGTGTAATTTCAGTTGTTACTTTCATTATAAAGATTAGTGATTTTGCCTCCTGCCTGGTGGTAATTTCAGTAGTTACTTTTTATATAAAAGTATTAGTGATGGACAATCCTACCTGGTGGAAATTTCAGTCCTTACTCTTTTATCTAAAGATAAGTGATGGACCCTCCAGCCTCTTGGCAATTTCAGTAGTTACTTTTTAAATAAAGATTAGTGATGGACACTCATCCCTGTTGGTAATTTCAGTAGTTTCTTTTTGATGAAGATTAATGATGGACCCTACTGCCTGTTTGTAATTTCATTAGTTAATTTTATATAAAGATTAGTGAGGAAACTCGTCCCTGTTGGTAATTTCAGTGTTTTTTTTAAAGATTAGTGATGGACACTGGTACCTGTTGTTAATTTCTGTCGTTACTTTTTATATAAAGAATAATGATGGACCTTCCTACCTGTTAGAATTTCAGTAGTTGCTTTTTATATATAGATTAGTGATGGACCCTCTTGCATTTTAGTAATTTCTGTAGTTTCTTTTATCATAATGATTCGTGATGGACCCTCCTACCTGATGGAAAATTGAATTGTTACTGCCTTTTTGTAATTTCAGTGGTTAGCTTTGTTCTTAAAAAAGGTTAGTGATGGGACCTCCTGCCTGTTGGTAATTTCAGTAGTTATTTTGTATGTAAAGATTAGTGATGGAAACTCCTTCCTGTTGGTAATTTCAGTGGTTACTTTTTATACAAAGATTAGTGATCGGCACTCCTACCTGTTGGTAATTTCAGTAGTTACTGTTGTTATCTGAAGATTAGTGATGGACCCTTCTGCCTGTTGGTGATGTCACTAGTTACTTTTGTTATCTAAAGATTCGTGATGGACCCTCCTACCTGTTGGAAAATTGACTTGTTACTTTTAATATAAAGATTTGTGCTGGACCCTCCTTCCTGTTGATAATTACAGTAGTTGTTTTTTATATAAAGATTCGTGATGTACTCTCCTACCTGCTGGTAATTTCAATAGTTAATTTTGTATGTAAAGTTTAGTGATGGTCCCTCCTACCCGTTGGTAATTTGAGTAGTTACTTTTTTATAAAGATTAGTGATGGGATCTCATGCCTATTCGTAATTTATGTTGTTACTTTTAGTATAAATATTAGTTATTCATCCTCCTGCCTTTTTGTAATTTCAGTAGTCAGTTTTTAAAAATTGGTTGGTGATGGAATCTCCAATCTCTTGGTAATTTCAGTAATTACTTTTTATATAAAGATGAGTGATGGACCCTCCGACATGTTGTTAATTTCAGTAGTATCTTTTTCTGTAAAGTTTAATGATGGACACTCCTACCTGGTGGTAATTTCAGTCGTTATTTTTTATGTAAATTTAGTGATGGACCCTCCTACCTGTTGGTAATTTGAGCAGTTATTTTTTTTTATAAGGATTAGTGATGGGACCTCCTGCCTATCAGTAATTTATGTTGTTACTTTTAGTATAAATATTACCGATTGATCCTCCTGCCTTTTTGTAAATTCAGTAGTTATTTTTTTTAAAAAGGTTGGTGATGGAACCTCCAATCTGTTGGTAATTTCAGTTATTACTTTTTACATAAAGATGAGTGATGGACCCTCCTAGCTGTCGTTAATTTCTTTCGATAATTTTTATAAAAAGGTTACCTGTTGGTAATTTGACTTGTTACTTTTTATAAAAAAGATTAGTGATGGACCCTCCTACCTGGTGGTAATTTGTGTCGTTAATCTTTTCTAATATTAGTGATGGACCCTCCTGCCCGTTGGTAATTTCAGTAGTGACTTCTTCTTTAACGATTAGTGATTGACCCTCCTCCCTGTCGATAAATTCAGGAGTTACTTTTTACATAAAGATTAGTGATGGACCCTCCTACCTGGTGGTAATTTCAGTAGTTACTTTTTTATATAAAATTTAGTAATGGACGCTCCTACCTGTTAGTAATTTCAGTCGTTTCTTTTTTATAAAGATTCGTGATTGACCCACCTCCTTTTTCGTAATTTGAGTTGTAACTTTTTATATAAAGATTACTGAACCCTCATACCTGTTTGGTAATTTCAGTAGTTTATTTTTTGTATAAAAAGTAACAACTCAAATTATCAACAGTTAGGAGGGCCCATCACTATTAAATTAGTGATGGGCCCTCCGAACTGTTCGTAATTTGAGTTGTTACTTTTTATATAAAGATTAGTAATGGCCCCTTCTCTCTGTTGGTAATTTTTGTAGTTAATTTTCATGAAAAGATTAGTGATGTACACTCCTACCTGGTGGTATTTTCAGTAGTTATTTGTTTAGGTAAAGATTAGTGATCGGATTCCTACCTGTTGGTAATTTCAGTACTAACGTTTGTATGTGGAGATGAGTGATGGACCCTCCAACCTGGTTGTAAATTCAATAGTTACTTTCATATAAAGATTAGTGCTGGGACCCTCATACCTGCTGGTAAATTGACTTGTTACTTTTTTATATAAAGATTCGTGATGGACCCGCCTACCTGGTGGTAATTTCAGGATTTACTTTTTGTATAAAAAATAGTGATGGACCCTCCGACCTGGTGGTAATTTCACTAGTTATTTTTACATGAAGATTAGTGATGGACCCTCCTACCTGTTGGTAATTTCAGTTGTTACTTTTTTTTAAACAGATTTGTGATGGGACCTCCAACCTGGTGGTAATTTCAGTAGTTACTTTTAATATAAAGATAAGTGATGGACACTCCTCCCTGTTGGTAATTTCAGTAGTCACTTTTCATGTAAAGGTTAGTGATTAACCCTCCTACCTGTTGATTATTTCAGTAGTTACCTTTTATATAAATATTCGTGATGGACCCTCCTACCTGTTGCTAATTTGAGTTGTTATTTTTTGAAAAAAGATCTGTGATGCGCCCTCCTAACTGTAGGTAATTTGAGTTGTTATTTTTTATATAACGTGTATTGATGGACTCTCCTCCCTGTTGATAATTTCAGTATTTACTTTTTCTATAAAGGTTAGTGATTGACCCTCCTACAGGTTGGTAATTTCAGTCGTTAATTTTTGTATAAAGATTAGTGCTGGGGCCCTGCAAGTTTATTGACGTTTTTCCACCTCTCGCACAGAACCATTTATTCATACTGATGTCCTCAATATGTTGTAATCAGGAACATTTCTCTGTGTTCTGTGAAAACCCAGGCCCTGTTTTAAAGATACCTGATCACATTTCTCATGATTCTGACTTTCCAAACGTGTTTGGAATGATTTCGAGATTGACAGACGTAACACACAATCTGAATGTCAATTCAATGGAATGTTGACCCGTTCTCGTTTTACTTTTTAAGATCAAGTTACTCTTCAAAACCTCCTTCCATTTTCCTGCTAATAACTTTTCACTGTTTCATAAATCTTCTGTTCCTGCTCCAACAGTTTTATTAATTCCACTCAGTGCTGTGGCCCTCCTACCTGTTGATATTAAAAGTAACTACTCAAATTACCAAGATTAACGGTCAGGAACGACCGATCTGTGTGAAAGATGGTTTCGCCTGAACCGTTTTCCCTTTAAAACATTCTGGAAGTTTGATTCTCTCCAAAGGGAGCGGCCTCTCTTTATTTAGTTGAGCCAGTTCAACACCGTCACGAACATATTTCAGCAAAAACAGAAGTCCCTGCTCCATTCTCCCACCTAATTCGCATTAAACTAATCAATTATAATTGATCAGGAACAAGTTTTGGCTCCGATTTTGCTCCTGTCCTGTGATTGGATGGCGTTCAGTCCAGCCTCGTGTAACCATAGGCTGATTTTCCAGGTGCCCGGCAGAGAGCGATAATCGGACATTGCGAATCTGTTAACCCTTTACCGAGCTGAACTTTGTGTTCGATCAGTCTTTGATCAGTGTACCGGGAACCAAACGGTTCAGTAATTAAAAAGAGCCAGTTTCATAGTATTAAAAATGCAAATAGAGTGAGAAAGGCCAGTTTCCCACCCCTGTTTACTGAATATCAAATTCTAACATGAGGAGGAGGCACATCTGGACTAAGATGGTGCAAATCTCCAGAGTTCGTGTTCCTGCTTTCTCTCCCGTAATCGCTTTAAAATGTGCCTGTGGGGAGATTGGTGGGGTCCATGAAGGGATAAGCACTGAAATTCCCAGTGTAAAATACCCGGCCTTCAGTCAGTGCCTGAGCGAACAATTAGTGAATTGTTCCATCCGCGAGGAATGGAGAGCTCCCTCCGCCGGAGAACATATCTGACAGCGGGAAATCGGCTTTAGAAAAGAGGAAGGGGCAGAAAAAGTTAATTTAAATCAAATTGACACGACTTGAACCTTACCTTGATCCCGCAAGTATTTTCCGCCTCGCAATGTCCGTGTAGATTTGACAAATTATATCCTTGTTATTTCAATGTAATCAATCGACTGCAAGTTCTTTGCTTTATTTTAGCAGTTCACAACTTCAGAATTTGATCTGATCCTTGTTATGTAAGATTCAGAGCTCCGCCCCCTGTGAAAGCTGCTGCCAGACATCAGGATGGATTTCAACACAAACATTCCTCATGTGTTTCAGAACAGGGAGCGGCCTTTCTGGTGGAATCAAATCGAACCGGGTTGACAATTCGCTGCCACATCAATTGTGAACAAAGATGGTGATAAATTTTACTTTTTCTCTTCTTGTTAAAGAGAAGTTCAGTAAAACAGATATTTGGTGAGAAATAAATAGTTACATTTGCATCAGGGACATTGTTCACTGAAGTCCCATCGATTTTCTGATGTTGGCGCTTTCAATCCTGTGGCCAAGAGCCAGTGTTTCGTCAGTGAGCAGAGGAGAGGCGATTTCTGCAAGTGAGGATATTAACCATTAAACCGCCGAATTAAACTATTGCGAAGCATCAATCAGATCAATCACTGGGGGAATGGACAGTATGGGTAAATGCTGGGTTTATATATCATTAAATACATAGTTACATGAACAGCGTGGTTGAATGGTGGGTTTATATATCATTAGATACACGGCCAAATGGACAGTGTGGGTAAATGCTGAGTTTATATATCATTAAATACACTGTTAAATGGACAGTGAGGTAAATGATGGGTTTATATTTCATTAAATCCTCTGTTAAATGGGCAGTGTGGTAAGTGGTGGATTTATATATTGTTAAATACGCTGCTAAATGGACATTTTCTTAAATGGTGGGTATATATATCATTTAATACAATGTTAAATGGAGAGTGTGGGTAAATGTTGGGTTTATATATCATTAAATACACTGATAAATGGACACTGTGTGTAAATGGTTGTCTTATGTATCATTAAATACACTGTTAAATGGACAGTGTGGGTAAATGGTGGGTTTATATATCATTAAATACAATGTTAAATGGACATTGTGGGTAAATGGTGGGTTTATATATCATTAAATACAATGTTAAATGGACATTGTGGGTAAATGGTGGGTTTATATATCATTAAATCCACTGTTTAATACACATTGTGGGTAAATGGTGGGTTTATATCATATTAAATACACTGTTAAATGGACAGTGTGGGTAAATAGTGGGATTATTTATCATTAAATGCAGTGTTAAATGGGCAGTTTAGGTCAATGCTGTGAATTTTCACATTAAATACACGATTAAATGGACAGTGTGGGTAAATGTTCGGTTGATAAAGCGTTTAATACACTGTTAAATGGACGGTTTTGGTAAATGGTGGGTTTGCGTGGAGTCAGGGTGTGTTAATTGAAATTTCTAAAATGATAAAAGGATTCAATAGAGAATTACATAGAATTACATAGAACATATGGCATTGTAACAGGCCATTCGGCCCAACATGTCCATACGACACACGAGACTCCACCCCCTACTTCTTCTATCCCTACCACCATATCCTTATATTCCTTTATCCGTCGCTTGTTTATCTAAGTTTCGTAAATGCATCTATGCTCGTCGCTTCAACCATTCTCTGGGTGAAAAATTTCTGCTGAATTCCCTATTGGATTTACCCCCAGAACCCTCTGCTCCTCTACCCGATTGAGACACTTATTATCCAAGCAGTTTGTGGCCCCCTTATTTTTCCTACTAAAATGTAATACCTCACACTCATTAGGTACAGATAATGCATTTCGTCTGATGGAGGAGTCCAGAACAAGGGGACACAATATTAAAATTAGCACTCGGCCGTTGAGGAGTGAAATCTGGACGCACTTTTTTTTCTCACAAAGTTTACTGGAAATGTGGAATTCCCTCCTCCAAAAGGTTGTGGATTCTGGGTCAACTGAAATTTTCACGGTTGATAGCGGCAGATTTTTTTTGTTCACGGTGTGAAACGATGTATCATAATAGGTACATCACAGGAGTCCTTTCGGCCCATGATGCCTGTGCTGGCTCTTTGAAAGAGCTTTCCAATTAGTCCCTTTTCCATGCTCTTTCCCCAAAGCCCTGTTAATTTTTCCTTCAAGTTTTTATCCAATTCCCCTTTGAAATTTACTGTTGAATCTCTCTTTTTGCCCCTCTTATTTCCACCTTTTTTTTATAGATCTCCTCTGTTCCTTCTGTATTCAGCCTGGTTCACTCCTGTATTATAAACCTTACATTCGTCATAAGCCTCAGTTTTCTGTTTCATTTTAATATCTCTCTCTTTAGTCATCCAGTGAGCTCCAGCTTTGGATTCCCTTCCTTTCCCCCTCGTTAGGATGGGTCTGCACTGTGCCCGAACCAGGTAGGCTCTGACTGGCTGTTTTTATTTAAGGCAGAGCTCCATCGGTTCTGAACTTCGCAGAATTCCAGGGGAGTAAAGATCAGATAATCGGTGCAAGAGAATCGAAGGTAAACGTTGTTAAATATAGTTTTGTAAACACTCCCATTGTTCCACCCTGTGTCCAGTCAGAATTAAACAGTGAAACCCCGAAACCAACCTGCGATTTTATTACGTGGCCGGTTAAAAGTTCAGTACAAGAGATTCTGTATCTGTAGATTTTAAATACTAAGTTCCTGAAATTGATGCTTTTTGTATCTGCCGAGATGCTGAACTGATGTGTCCAGGATTCTGGATCGCAATTCACCTCCCCCCACCCCCAAACCCACGTTATCATAAGAATCTTGTGCAGTCGATAAACAGAGAGACAGGTCAGGACATCGCACTCTCTCGCGCCGTTTGGGAGTCTCCGCCTCTGCCGGGCGAGTCCCAGCAGTTCTCCCGCACCCACCTGGCAGGACAAGGCAATACTTGCACAGAAGATTGTTTTTCAATATGTGTGTTTGACAGTGCAGTCCTTCTAACTCATCTGCTTTAACCGCAGCAATGCACAAACACAGCCTGCCGGCTCCGGGCATTTTATTGGTGCATTTTGAAGTACCCCTTCTACCGTGTTCTGGATTGTGCCGAGATTGCCTGAATTTACCCGCTACTCGGGGACAAGATTATGTACTGGGTTGTTCCTGTCCGTCATTACTTTCCTTTAATTCCTGTCGTCACTTGTTCAATGCATTATTTACCAACATTATCAGGAAAGATTTAACAGGCTGTGGCTCTGTTCTCTTTTAAGTTGAAGACGGAGAGGTGACCTGATTGAGGTCTTTAATATACGGAAGGAGTTCCATAGGTCCGACCGAGAGAGGATGCTACCAATTGAGGGCAGTCCAAAACTAGAGGCCATGAATATAAGATAGTTACTAATGACACCAAGATATAATTCAGGAGAGACATCTTATAGAATAGCGAGAATGTGCAATTCGCTACCACGTGGAATGGTTGAGGCGAAAAGTGCAGATGCATTTAAGGGGAAGGTAGATAAATACACGAGGGGGCTAGAAATAGAAAGATAAGTTGATAGGGTGCGATGCAATAGTGTGGGACAACGCTAGTGTTGAGCATAAATACAGTCAAAGATCTGTTGGGACAAATGGGCTGTTCCTGAGCTGTAAAATGCTATGTAATTCAATTAATATTTTTATTACACCAGCTCTTTCATCAACACAGATGCAGTCAGTAATAACAACCCTATATTGAGCAGGGATACTGTCAGAATTATCAGCCCTATAATGAGCAGGGATACTGTCAGTAAAGACAGCCCTATAATGAGCAGGGATACTGTAAGAATTATCAGCCCTATAATGAGCAGGGATACTCTCAGTAAAAACAGGCCTATAATGAGCAGGGATACTGTCAGAATTATCAGCCCTATAATGAGCAGGGATACTCTCAGTAATAACTGCCCTATAATGAGTAGGGATACTGTCAGTAATAACAGCCCAATATAGAGCAGGGATACTCTCAGTAATAACAGCGCTATATTGAGCACAGATACAGTCAGTAATATCAGAGCTATATTGAGCACAGGTACAGTCAGTAATATCAGCTCTATGATCAATACAGGTAATCTCAGAAGTATAAGCTGTATACTGTCAGTTGTATCATCTCTATAATCAACACAGATACTGTCAGTAAATTCAGTTCTATAATCAATACAGATCCTGTCAGTATATCAGCTCTATAATCAATATAGATACTCTCAGTAATATCAGCTCTATAATCAGTACAGACACTGTCATCAATATCATCTCTATAATCAGTACAAATACTGTCATTAATATCAGCCCTGTAATCAGTACATACACTGTCAGCAATATCATCCTTACTGTCATTAAGAGCAGTTCTAAAATGAGTACAGATACTGTCAGTAATATCATCGTTGTAATCAATACCGATACTCTCATTAATATCAGCTCTATAATCAGTAGAGATACTGACATTAATATCAGATCTGTAATCAACACATGTCCGTAATATCGGCTCTATAATTAATACCGATACTGTCAGTAATATCAGCACTTTTTAGTTTCACAATTGCTATGCTGAGATATGAACTCACGATCCGAGCGCTGTTCTATTACCAATAGGCTTGCACTTTGAAACAGTCTCGAATCGCCAACATGCCACATTCATTCGCCACAGTATATCAGGGACTCTGAGTTCGCTCTGATGCTCAGACTCGGGATAACAACACCTCCCCCCACACCCCGGTTTTCGTGCATTCGGGTGGTTTCTTTCCCACATAAACCGGGTAAGAAGAATCCAATCCATTTGAACCCCAGATCCCCACTCCTCATAAAGAGTAGAGTGGATTAAACCTCCTCCCGCACTGAGGGGCCAATCAGAGATTTATGAATCCATTCTCATCCCACACTTGGAGGCCAATCAGAGACCCGCACTTTCCAGCAGCAACCGGGAACCCTGGGTGTTGTCACTCCCCCAAACGCAGAAGCAGAGGAGACAGAGGGGCATTCTGGGAGAAGTCAGCTCAGTCACCTCAACTGAACAGTGGGTAGCAGAAGAAGCCCTTCAGTGACTACCAGGAGGAAAAGCATCCAGCAAAGGAGACAGAGGGGCATTCTGGGAGAAGAGGGCTCAGTCACCTCCACTGAACAGTGGGTAGCAGAAGAACTGGTATCGAGGAGCAGTTAAACCTGAAACACAACACTTGTGTTTCCCTCCCTCCTCCTCCAACCAAAAAAAAGAGGCACTGTGAGGAGGGCAAGCAAGTTGACTAGGAGGAGGATCGAGCTACTGCAGCTGCTGGAGGCACGAAGTCACAGCCAACAGGTAAATGATTGGCTGGTGACTGGTAAGCTGTTTTTCTTTCCTTTTTTATTTGACATTGTAGTTGTTGTTAAGCTAATTTAAGGTTTACGTCATGGCAGGAGATCCCAGACCCGTGTCATGTTCCTCTTGTGGGATGTGGGAATTCAGGGATCCTTCCTGTGTCCCTGGTTCCTTCACCTGCGGGAAGTGTGTCCAGCTGCAGCTACTGTTTGACCGCTTGACGGCTCTGGAGCTGCGGATGGACTCACTTTGGGGAATCCACGATGCTGAGGAAGACGTGGATAGCACGTTCAGTGAGTTGGTCACACCACAGATAAAAATTACTGAGGGAGATAGTGAATGGTTGACCAACAGACGTAGGAAGGCAGTGCAGGGGTCCCCTGCGGTCATCTCCCTCCAAAACAGGTATACCGTTTTGGATACTGTTGGGAGAGATGGCTCACCAGGAGAAGGTGACAGCGGCCAGGTTCATGGCACTGTGGCTGGCTCTGCTGCACTGGAGGGCAGGAAAAAAAGTGGCAGAGCTATAGTGATAGGGGACTCGATTGTAAGGGGAATAGACAGGCAACCGAGACTCCTGGATGGTATGTTGCCTCCCTGGAGCAAGGGTCAGGGATGTCTCGGAGCGGCGGCAGGACATTCTGGAGGGGGAGGGTGAACAGCCAGTTGTCGTGGTGCATATAGTTACCAATGATATAGGTAAAACACGGGATGAGGTACTACAAGCTGAATTTAGGGAGTTAGGAGTTAAAGTAAAAAGTAGGACCTCAAAGGTAGCAATCTCAGGACTGCTCCCAGTGCCACGGGCTAGTCAGAGTAGGAAAGACAGGATAGCTAGGATGAATACGTGGCTTGAGAGATGGTGCAAGAGGGAGGAATTCAAATTCCTGGGCCATTGCAACCGGTTCTGGGGGAGGTGGGACCAGTACAAATTGGATGGTCTGCATCTGGGCATGACTGGAACCAATGTCCTAGGGGGAGTGTTTGCTAGTGCTGTTGGGGAGGGTTTAAACTAATGTGGCAGGGGGATGGGAGCCGATGCAGGAAGTCAGTGGGAAGTAAAGTGGTGACAGAAACAAAAGGCAATAAGGGAGAGTGTACGAAACATGACCGGACAGATGGTCTAAGAAAGCAGGGCAAAGACCAATGGAAGTCTAAATTAAACAGCATTTATTTCAATGCAAGAAGTCTGATGGGCAAGGCAGATGAACTCAGGGCATGGATGGGTACATGGGACTGGGATGTTATAGCTATTACTGAAACATGGCTAAGGGAGGGGCAGGACTGGCAGCTCAATGTTCCAGGGTAGAGATGCTATAGGAAAGATAGAGCAGGAGGTAAGAGAGGAGGGGGAGGTGCGTTCTTGATTAGCGAGAACATCACGGCAGTAGTGAGAGGGGATATATCCGAGCGTTCGCCCACTGAGTCGATATGGGTAGAAATGAAAAATAAGAAGGGAGAGATCACTTTGATAGGATTGTACGACAGACTCCCAAATAGTCAACGGGAAATTGGGGAGCAAATATGTAAGGAGATTACAGACAGCTGCAAGAAAAATAGGTTGGTAATAGTAGGGAACTTTAACTTTCCCAACATTGAGTGGGACAGCCATAGCATTAGGGGCTTGGATGGAGAGAAATTTGTTGAGTGTATTCAGGAGGAATTTCTCATTCAGGATGTGGATTGCCCGAATAGAGAGGGGGCAAAACTTGACCACCTCTTGGGAAATAAGGAAGGGCAGGTGACAGAAGTGTTAGTGAGGGATCACTTTGGGACCAGTGATCATAATTCCATTAGTTTTAAGATAGCTATGGAGAATGATAGGTCTGGCCCAAAAGTTAAAGTTCTAAATTGGGGAAAGGCCAATTTTATTGGTATTAGACAGGAACTTTCAGAAGTTGATTGGGAGAGTCTGTTGTCAGGCAAAGGGACGTCTGGTAAGTGGGAGGCTTTCAAAAGTGTGTTAACCAGGGTTCAGGGTAAGCACATTCCTTATAAAGTGAAGGGCAAGGCTGGTAGAAGTAGAGAACCTTGGATGACTCGGGAGATTGAGGCCCTGGTCAAAAAGAAGAAGGAGGCATATGACATGCATAGGCAGCTGGGATCAAGTGGATCCCTTGAAGAGTATAGAGATTGCCGGAGCAGAGTTAAGAGAGAAATCAGGAGGGCAAAAAGGGGACATGAGATTGCTTTGGCAGATAAGGCAAAGGAGAATCCAAAGAGCTTCTACAAATACATAAAGGGCAAAAGAGTAACGAGGGAGAGAGTAGGTCCTCTTAAGGATCAACAAGAGATAGGTGAGATCCTGAATGAATATTTCACATCGGTATTTACGGTTGAGAAAGGCATGGATGTTAGGGAACTTGGGGAAATAAATAGTGATGTCTTGAGGAGTGTAAATATTACAGAGAGGGAGGTGCTGGAAGTCTTAACGCGCACCAAGGTAGATAAATCTCCAGGACCTGATGAAATGTATCCCAGGACGTTATGGGAGGTTAGGGAGGAAATTGCGGGTACCCAAGCAGAGATAGTTGAATCATCGACAACTACAGGTGAGGTGCCTGAAAATTGCAGGGGAGCAAATGTTGTGCCTTTGCTTCAGAAGGGCGGCAGGGAAAAGCCTGGGAACTACAGACCGGTGAGCCTGACATCTGTTGTGGGTAAGTTGTTAGAGGGTATTCTGAGAGATAGGATCTACAGGCATTTGGAGAGGCAGGGACTGAATAGAAACAGTCAGCATGGTTTTGAGAGAGGAAAATCATGTCTCACGAATTTGATTGAGTTTTTTGAAGGGGTCATCAAGAAGATAGATGAGGGCTGTGCAGTAGACGTGGTCTACATGGACTTTAGCAAAGCCTTTGACAAGGTACCGCATGGTAGGTTGTTACGTAAGGTTAAATCTCACGGGATCCAAGGTGAGGTAGCCAATTGGATACAAAATTGGCTTGACGACAGAAGACAGAGATTGGTTGTAGAGGTTTGTTTTTCAGACTGGAGGCCTACCAGCGGTGTGCCTCAGGGATCGGTGCTGGGTCCGCTGTTATTTGTTATTTATATTAATGATTTGGATGAGAATTTAGGAGGCATGGTTAGTAAGTTTGCAGATGACACCAAGATTGGTGGCATTGTGGACAGTGAAGAAGGTTATCTAGGATTGCAACGGGATCTTGATAAATTGGGCCAGTGGGCCGATGAATGGCAGATGGAGTTTAATTTAGATAAATGTGAGGTGATGCATTTTGGTAGATCAAATCAGACCAGGACCTGCTCCGTTCATGGTAGGGCGTTGGGGAGAGTTATAGAACAAAGGGATCTAGGAGTACAGGTTCATAGCTCCTTGAAAATGGAGTCACAGGCGGATAGGGTGGTGAAGAAGGCATTCGGCATGCTTGGTTTCATTGGTCAGAACATTGAATACAGGAGTTGGGATGTCTTGTTGAAGTTGTAAAAGACATTAGTAAGGCCACACTTGGAATACTGTGTACAGTTCTGGTCAGCCTATTATAGAAAGGATATTATTAAACTAGAAAGAGTGCAGAAAAGATTTACTAGGATGCTACCGGGACTTGATGGTTTGACTTGTAGGGAGAGGTTAGATAGACTGGGACTTTTTCCCCTGGAGAGTAGGAGGTTAAGGGGTGATCTTATCGAAGTCTATAAAATAATGAGGGGCACAGATAAGGTAGATAGTCAAAATCTTTTCCCAAAGGTAGGGGAGTATATAACGAGGGGACATAGATTTAAGGTGAGAGCGGAGAGATACAAAAGGGTCCAGAGGGGCAATTCTTTCACTCAAAGTGTGGTGAGTGTCTGGAACGAGCTGCCAGAGGCAGTAGTAGAGGCGGGTACAATTTTGTCTTTTAAAAAGCGTTTGGACAGTTACATGTGTAAGATGGGTATAGAGTGATATGGGCCAAGTGCAGGCAATTGGGACTAGCTTAGTGGTATAAACTGGGCGACATGGACATGTTGGGCCGAAGGGCCTGTTTCCATGTTGTAAACTTCTATAACACTGAGTCCGATTGTCAGCGTCTCACTGCAGCCCAGACTGAGACCCACTCTGGGACCTTCCTGTCTGTACATTTGTCCACTGTCCCACTGCAGCCCAGACTGAGCCCCACCATGAGGCCTTCCTGTCTGTACATTTACTCAGTGTCCCACTGCAGTCCAGACTTAGCCCCACCCTGGGCCCTTCTGTACATTGAGTGTCCCATTGCAGCCCAGACCGAAAACCGCCATGGACACTTTTTTTCTGTTCATTGACCCAGTGTCCCAATGAAGACCAGGCTGAGTCCTACCCTGGTCCCTTCCTGTATGTACATTGACCCAGTGTCTCATTGCAGCCCAGACTGAATCCTGCCCTGATCCCATCCTGTCTGTAGATTGACAAAATCCCCATTAGGGAATATGGAGCCCCGGATATCCTGCAGAATCAGCGCTGTGGGACCGGGTGACTGAGTCTCGGGATCCTGTCGCTGCGCCTCTGACTTCACAATGGGAGACAACTCTCGCTCAGCTCGGGCTTAAAACCTGGAGCGCGGCCCGTGAATGGGGAGGGACAGAGAATCGGGCAAAATGATCAAGGACTGAGAGCACATCGCTTTTAAACAGGGACAGAATGATCCGGGACTGATCGCTCACCCCTTTTAAACAGAGACAGAATGATCCGGGACTGATCGCTCACCCCTTTTAAACAGGGACAGAATGATCCGGGACTGATCGCTCACCCCTTTTAAACAGGGACAGAATGATCCGGGACTGATCGCTCACCCCTTTTAAACAGGGACAGAATGATCCGGGACTGATCGCTCACCCCTTTTAAACAGGGACAGAATGATCCGGGACTGATCGCTCACCCCTTTTAAACAGACACAGAATGATCCGGGACTGATCGCTCACCCCTTTTAAACAGAGACAGAATGATCCGGGACTGATCGCTCATCCCTTTTAAACAGGGACAGAATGATCCGGGACTGATCGCTCACCCCTTTTAAACAGGGACAGAATGATCCGGGACTGATCGCTCACCCCTTTTAAACAGAGACAGAATGATCCGGGACTGATCGCTCACCCCTTTTAAACAGAGACAGAATGATCCGGGACTGATCGCTCACCCCTTTTAAACAGGGACAGAATGATCCGGGACTGATCGCTCACCCCTTTTAAACAGACACAGAATGATCCGGGACTGATCGCTCACCCCTTTTAAACAGACACAAAATGATCCGGGACTGATCGCTCACCCCTTTTAAACAGAGACAGAATGATCCGGGATTGATCGCTCACCCCTTTTAAACAGGGACAGAATGATCCGGGACTGATCGCTCACCCCTTTTAAACAGGGACAGAATGATCCGGGACTGATCGCTCACCCCTTTTAAACAGACACAGAATGATCCGGGACTGATCGCTCACCCCTTTTAAACAGAGACAGAATGATCCGGGACTGATCGCTCATCCCTTTTAAACAGGGACAGAATGATCCGGGACTGATCGCTCACCCCTTTTAAACAGGGACAGAATGATCCGGGACTGATCGCTCACCCCTTTTAAACAGACACAGAATGATCCGGGACTGATCGCTCACCCCTTTTAAACAGAGACAGAATGATCCGGGATTGATCGCTCATCCCTTTTAAACAGGGACAGAATGATCCGGGACTGATCGCTCACCCCTTTTAAACAGGGACAGAATGATCCGGGACTGATCGAACACCCCTTTTAAACAGGGACAGAATGATCCGGGACTGATCTCTCACCCCTTTTAAACAGGGACAGAATGATCCGGGACTGATCGCTCACCCCTTTTAAACAGGGACAGAATGATCCGGGACTGATCGCTCACCCCTTTTAAACTGGGACAGAATGATCCGGGACTGATCGCTCACCGCTTTTAAACAGGGACAGAATGATCCGGGACTGATCGCTCACCCCTTTTAAACAGGGACAGCATGATCCGGGACTGATCGCTCATCCCTTTTAAACAGAGACAGAATGATCCGGGACTGATCGCTCACCCCTTTTAAACAGGGACAGAATGATCCGGGACTGATCGCTCACCCCTTTTAAACAGGGACAGAATGATCCGGGACTGATCGCTCACCCCTTTTAAACAGGGACAGAATGATCCGGGACTGATCGCTCACCCCTTTTAAACAGGGACAGAATGATCCGGGACTGATCGCTCACCCCTTTTAAACTGGGACAGAATGATCCGGGACTGATCGCTCACCGCTTTTAAACAGGGACAGAATGATCCGGGACTGATCGCTCACCCCTTTTAAACAGGGACAGAATGATCCGGGACTGATCGCTCACCCCTTTTAAACAGGGACAGAATGATCCGGGACTGATCGCTCACCCCTTTTAAACAGGGACAGAATGATCCGGGACTGATCGCTCACCCCTTTGAAACAGGGACAGAATGATCCGGGACTGATCGCTCACCCCTTTTAAACAGAGACAGAATGATCCGGGACTGATCGCTCACCCCTTTTAAACAGGGACAGAATGATCCGGGACTGATCGCTCATCCCTTTTAAACAGACACAGAATGATCCGGGACTGATCGCTCACCCCTTTTAAACAGGGACAGAATGATCCGGGACTGATCGCTCACCCCTTTTAAACAGAGACAGAATGATCCGGGACTGATCGCTCACACCTTTTAAACAGGGACAGAATGATCCGGGACTGATCGCTCACCCCTTTTAAACAGGGACAGAATGATCCGGGACTGATCGCTCACCCCTTTTAAACAGAGACAGAATGATCCGGGACTGATCGCTCACCCCTTTTAAACAGGGACAGAATGATCCGGGACTGATCGCTCACCCCTTTTAAACAGGGACAGAATGATCCGGGACTGATCGCTCACCCCTTTTAAACAGACACAGAATGATCCGGGACTGATCGCTCACCCCTTTTAAACAGAGACAGAATGATCCGGGATTGATCGCTCATCCCTTTTAAACAGGGACAGAATGATCCGGGACTGATCGCTCACCCCTTTTAAACAGGGAAAGAATGATCCGGGACTGATCGCACACCCCTTTTAAACAGGGACAGAATGATCCGGGACTGATCTCTCACCCCTTTTAAACAGGGACAGAATGATCCGGGACTGATCGCTCACCCCTTTTAAACAGGGACAGAATGATCCGGGACTGATCGCTCACCCCTTTTAAACTGGGACAGAATGATCCGGGACTGATCGCTCACCGCTTTTAAACAGGGACAGAATGATCCGGGACTGATCGCTCACCCCTTTTAAACAGGGACAGCATGATCCGGGACTGATCGCTCATCCCTTTTAAACAGAGACAGAATGATCCGGGACTGATCGCTCACCCCTTTTAAACAGGGACAGAATGATCCGGGACTGATCGCTCACCCCTTTTAAACAGGGACAGAATGATCCGGGACTGATCGCTCACCCCTTTTAAACAGGGACAGAATGATCCGGGACTGATCGCTCACCCCTTTTAAACAGGGACAGAATGATCCGGGACTGATCGCTCACCCCTTTTAAACTGGGACAGAATGATCCGGGACTGATCGCTCACCGCTTTTAAACAGGGACAGAATGATCCGGGACTGATCGCTCACCCCTTTTAAACAGGGACAGAATGATCCGGGACTGATCGCTCACCCCTTTTAAACAGGGACAGAATGATCCGGGACTGATCGCTCACCCCTTTTAAACAGGGACAGAATGATCCGGGACTGATCGCTCACCCCTTTGAAACAGGGACAGAATGATCCGGGACTGATCGCTCACCCCTTTTAAACAGAGACAGAATGATCCGGGACTGATCGCTCACCCCTTTTAAACAGGGACAGAATGATCCGGGACTGATCGCTCATCCCTTTTAAACAGACACAGAATGATCCGGGACTGATCGCTCACCCCTTTTAAACAGGGACAGAATGATCCGGGACTGATCGCTCACCCCTTTTAAACAGAGACAGAATGATCCGGGACTGATCGCTCACACCTTTTAAACAGGGACAGAATGATCCGGGACTGATCGCTCACCCCTTTTAAACAGGGACAGAATGATCCGGGACTGATCGCTCACCCCTTTTAAACAGAGACAGAATGATCCGGGACTGATCGCTCACCCCTTTTAAACAGGGACAGAATGATCCGGGACTGATCGCTCACCCCTTTTAAACAGGGACAGAATGATCCGGGACTGATCGCTCACCCCTTTTAAACAGGGACAGAATGATCCGGGACTGATCGCTCACCCCTTTTAAACAGGGACAGAATGATCCGGGACTGATCGCTCACCCCTTTTAAACAGACACAGAATGATCCGGGACTGATCGCTCACCCCTTTTAAACAGAGACAGAATGATCCGGGACTGATCGCTCATCCCTTTTAAACAGGGACAGAATGATCCGGGACTGATCGCTCACCCCTTTTAAACAGGGACAGAATGATCCGGGACTGATCGCTCACCCCTTTTAAACAGAGACAGAATGATCCGGGACTGATCGCTCACCCCTTTTAAACAGAGACAGAATGATCCGGGACTGATCGCTCACCCCTTTTAAACAGGGACAGAATGATCCGGGACTGATCGCTCACCCCTTTTAAACAGAGACAGAATGATCCGGGACTGATCGCTCACCCCTTTTAAACAGACACAAAATGATCCGGGACTGATCGCTCACCCCTTTTAAACAGAGACAGAATGATCCGGGATTGATCGCTCACCCCTTTTAAACAGGGACAGAATGATCCGGGACTGATCGCTCACCCCTTTTAAACAGGGACAGAATGATCCGGGACTGATCGCTCACCCCTTTTAAACAGACACAGAATGATCCGGGACTGATCGCTCACCCCTTTTAAACAGAGACAGAATGATCCGGGACTGATCGCTCATCCCTTTTAAACAGGGACAGAATGATCCGGGACTGATCGCTCACCCCTTTTAAACAGGGACAGAATGATCCGGGACTGATCGCTCACCCCTTTTAAACAGACACAGAATGATCCGGGACTGATCGCTCACCCCTTTTAAACAGAGACAGAATGATCCGGGATTGATCGCTCATCCCTTTTAAACAGGGACAGAATGATCCGGGACTGATCGCTCACCCCTTTTAAACAGGGACAGAATGATCCGGGACTGATCGCACACCCCTTTTAAACAGGGACAGAATGATCCGGGACTGATCTCTCACCCCTTTTAAACAGGGACAGAATGATCCGGGACTGATCGCTCACCCCTTTTAAACAGGGACAGAATGATCCGGGACTGATCGCTCACCCCTTTTAAACTGGGACAGAATGATCCGGGACTGATCGCTCACCGCTTTTAAACAGGGACAGAATGATCCGGGACTGATCGCTCACCCCTTTTAAACAGGGACAGCATGATCCGGGACTGATCGCTCATCCCTTTTAAACAGAGACAGAATGATCCGGGACTGATCGCTCACCCCTTTTAAACAGGGACAGAATGATCCGGGACTGATCGCTCACCCCTTTTAAACAGGGACAGAATGATCCGGGACTGATCGCTCACCCCTTTTAAACAGGGACAGAATGATCCGGGACTGATCGCTCACCCCTTTTAAACAGGGACAGAATGATCCGGGACTGATCGCTCACCCCTTTTAAACTGGGACAGAATGATCCGGGACTGATCGCTCACCGCTTTTAAACAGGGACAGAATGATCCGGGACTGATCGCTCACCCCTTTTAAACAGGGACAGAATGATCCGGGACTGATCGCTCACCCCTTTTAAACAGGGACAGAATGATCCGGGACTGATCGCTCACCCCTTTTAAACAGGGACAGAATGATCCGGGACTGATCGCTCACCCCTTTGAAACAGGGACAGAATGATCCGGGACTGATCGCTCACCCCTTTTAAACAGAGACAGAATGATCCGGGACTGATCGCTCACCCCTTTTAAACAGGGACAGAATGATCCGGGACTGATCGCTCATCCCTTTTAAACAGACACAGAATGATCCGGGACTGATCGCTCACCCCTTTTAAACAGGGACAGAATGATCCGGGACTGATCGCTCACCCCTTTTAAACAGAGACAGAATGATCCGGGACTGATCGCTCACACCTTTTAAACAGGGACAGAATGATCCGGGACTGATCGCTCACCCCTTTTAAACAGGGACAGAATGATCCGGGACTGATCGCTCACCCCTTTTAAACAGAGACAGAATGATCCGGGACTGATCGCTCACCCCTTTTAAACAGGGACAGAATGATCCGGGACTGATCGCTCACCCCTTTTAAACAGGGACAGAATGATCCGGGACTGATCGCTCACCCCTTTTAAACAGACACAGAATGATCCGGGACTGATCGCTCACCCCTTTTAAACAGAGACAGAATGATCCGGGATTGATCGCTCATCCCTTTTAAACAGGGACAGAATGATCCGGGACTGATCGCTCACCCCTTTTAAACAGGGACAGAATGATCCGGGACTGATCGCACACCCCTTTTAAACAGGGACAGAATGATCCGGGACTGATCTCTCACCCCTTTTAAACAGGGACAGAATGATCCGGGACTGATCGCTCACCCCTTTTAAACAGGGACAGAATGATCCGGGACTGATCGCTCACCCCTTTTAAACTGGGACAGAATGATCCGGGACTGATCGCTCACCGCTTTTAAACAGGGACAGAATGATCCGGGACTGATCGCTCACCCCTTTTAAACAGGGACAGCATGATCCGGGACTGATCGCTCATCCCTTTTAAACAGAGACAGAATGATCCGGGACTGATCGCTCACCCCTTTTAAACAGGGACAGAATGATCCGGGACTGATCGCTCACCCCTTTTAAACAGGGACAGAATGATCCGGGACTGATCGCTCACCCCTTTTAAACAGGGACAGAATGATCCGGGACTGATCGCTCACCCCTTTTAAACAGGGACAGAATGATCCGGGACTGATCGCTCACCCCTTTTAAACTGGGACAGAATGATCCGGGACTGATCGCTCACCGCTTTTAAACAGGGACAGAATGATCCGGGACTGATCGCTCACCCCTTTTAAACAGGGACAGAATGATCCGGGACTGATCGCTCACCCCTTTTAAACAGGGACAGAATGATCCGGGACTGATCGCTCACCCCTTTTAAACAGGGACAGAATGATCCGGGACTGATCGCTCACCCCTTTGAAACAGGGACAGAATGATCCGGGACTGATCGCTCACCCCTTTTAAACAGAGACAGAATGATCCGGGACTGATCGCTCACCCCTTTTAAACAGGGACAGAATGATCCGGGACTGATCGCTCATCCCTTTTAAACAGACACAGAATGATCCGGGACTGATCGCTCACCCCTTTTAAACAGGGACAGAATGATCCGGGACTGATCGCTCACCCCTTTTAAACAGAGACAGAATGATCCGGGACTGATCGCTCACACCTTTTAAACAGGGACAGAATGATCCGGGACTGATCGCTCACCCCTTTTAAACAGGGACAGAATGATCCGGGACTGATCGCTCACCCCTTTTAAACAGGGACAGAATGATCCGGGACTGATCGCTCACCCCTTTTAAACAGGGACAGAATGATCCGGGACTGATCGCTCACCCCTTTTAAACAGAGACAGAATGATCCGGGACTGATCGCTCATCCCTTTTAAACAGGGACAGAATGATCCGGGACTGATCGCTCACCCCTTTTAAACAGGGACAGAATGATCCGGGACTGATCGCTCACCCCTTTTAAACAGAGACAGAATGATCCGGGACTGATCGCTCACCCCTTTTAAACAGAGACAGAATGATCCGGGACTGATCGCTCACCCCTTTTAAACAGGGACAGAATGACCCGGGACTGATCGCTCACCCCTTTTAAACAGAGACAGAATGATCCGGGACTGATCGCTCACCCCTTTTAAACAGAGACAGAATGATCCGGGACTGATCGCTCACCCCTTTCAAAACAGACACAGAATGATCCGGGACTGATCGCTCACCCCTTTTAAACAGGGACAGAATGATCCGGGACTGATCGCTCACCCCTTTTAAACAGAGACAGAATGATCCGGGACTGATCGCTCATCCCTTTTAAACAGAGACAGAATGATCCGGGACTGATCGCTCATCCCTTTTAAACAGGGACAGAATGATCCGGGACTGATCGCTCAACCCTTTTAAACAGGGACAGAATGATCCGGGACTGATCGCTCACCCCTTTTAAACAGAGACAGAATGATCCGGGACTGATCGCTCACCCCTTTTAAACAGAGACAGAATGATCCGGGACTGATCGCTCACCCCTTTTAAACAGGGACAGAATGATCCGGGACTGATCGCTCATCCCTTTTAAACAGAGACAGAATGATCCGGGACTGATCGCTCACCCCTTTTAAACAGAGACAGAATGATCCGGGACTGATCGCTCACCCCTTTTAAACAGACACAGAATGATCCGGGACTGATCGCTCACCCCTTTTAAACAGGGACAGAATGATCCGGGACTGATCGCTCACCCCTTTGAAACAGACACAGAATGATCCGGGACTGATCGCTCACCCCTTTTAAACAGACACAGAATGATCCGGGATTGATCGCTCATCCCTTTTAAACAGGGACAGAATGATCCGGGACTGACAGCACATCCCTTTTAAACAGGGACAGAATGATCCGGGACTGATCGCTCACCCCTTTTAAACAGACACAGAATGATCCGGGATTGATCGCTCATCCCTTTTAAACAGGGACAGAATGATCCGGGACTGATCGCTCACCCCTTTTAAACAGAGACAGAATGATCCGGGACTGATCGCTCACCCCTTTTAAACAGACACAGAATGATCCGGGACTGATCGCTCACCCCTTTTAAACAGAGACAGAATGATCCGGGACTGATCGCTCACCCCTTTTAAACAGGGACAGAATGATCCGGGACTGATCGCTCACCCCTTTTAAACAGGGACAGAATGATCCGGGACTGATCGCTCACCCCTTTTAAACAGACACAGAATGATCCGGGACTGATCGCTCACCCCTTTTAAACAGGGACAGTGTGATCCGGGACTGATCGCTCACCCCTTTTAAACAGGGACAGAATGATCCGGGACTGATCGCTCACCCCTTTTAAACAGAGACAGAATGATCCGGGACTGATCGCTCACCCCTTTTAAACAGAGACAGAATGATCCGGGACTGATCGCTCACCCCTTTTAAACAGACACAGAATGATCCGGGACTGATCGCTCACCCCTTTTAAACAGGGACAGAATGATCCGGGACTGATCGCTCACCCCTTTTAAACAGGGACAGAATGATCCGGGACTGATCGCTCACCCCTTCTAAACAGGGACAGAATGATCCGGGACTGATCGCTCACCCCTTTTAAACAGACACAGAATGATCCGGGACTGATCGCTCACCCCTTTTAAACAGGGACAGAATGATCCGGGACTGATCGCTCACCCCTTTTAAACAGGGACAGAATGATCCGGGACTGATCGCTCACCCCTTTTAAACAGGGACAGAATGATCCGGGACTGATCGCTCACCCCTTTTAAACAGGGACAGAATGATCCAGGACTGATCGCTCACCCCTTTTAAACAGACACAGAATGATCCCGGACTGATCGCTCACCCCTTTTAAACAGGGACAGAATGATCCAGGACTGATCGCTCACCCCTTTTAAACAGAGACAGAATGATCCGGGACTGATCGCTCATCCCTTTTAAACAGACACAGAATGATCCGGGACTGATCGCTCATCCCTTTTAAACAGGGACAGAATGATCCGGGACTGATCGCTCACCCCTTTTAAACAGGGACAGAATGATCCGGGACTGATCGCTCACCCCTTTTAAACAGGGACAGAATGATCCGGGACTGATCGCTCACCCCTTTTAAACAGAGACAGAATGATCCGGGACTGATCGCTCACCCCTTTTAAACAGGGACAGAATGATCCGGGACTGATCGCTCACCCCTTTTAAACAGAGACAGAATGATCCGGGACTGATCGCTCACCCCTTTTAAACAGACACAGAATGATCCGGGACTGATCGCTCACCCCTTTTAAACAGGGACAGAATGATCCGGGACTGATCGCTCACCCCTTTTAAACAGACACAGAATGATCCGGGACTGATCGCTCATCCCTTTTAAACAGGGACAGAAAGATCCGGGACTGATCGCTCACCCCTTTTAAACAGAGACAGAATGATCCGGGACTGATCGCTCACCCCTTTTAAACAGAGACAGAATGATCCGGGACTGATCGCTCACCCCTTTTAAACAGGGACAGAATGATCCGGGACTGATCGCTCATCCCTTTTAAACAGAGACAGAATGATCCGGGACTGATCGCTCACCCCTTTTAAACAGAGACAGAATGATCCGGGACTGATCGCTCACCCCTTTTAAACAGACACAGAATGATCCGGGACTGATCGCTCACCCCTTTTAAACAGGGACAGAATGATCCGGGACTGATCGCTCACCCCTTTGAAACAGACACAGAATGATCCGGGACTGATCGCTCACCCCTTTTAAACAGACACAGAATGATCCGGGATTGATCGCTCATCCCTTTTAAACAGGGACAGAATGATCCGGGACAGACAGCACATCCCTTTTAAACAGGGACAGAATGATCCGGGACTGATCGCTCACCCCTTTTAAACAGACACAGAATGATCCGGGATTGATCGCTCATCCCTTTTAAACAGGGACAGAATGATCCGGGACTGACAGCACATCCCTTTTAAACAGACACAGAATGATCCGGGACTGATCGCTCACCCCTTTTAAACAGAGACAGAATGATCCGGGACTGATCGCTCACCCCTTTTAAACAGACACAGAATGATCCGGGACTGATCGCTCACCCCTTTTAAACAGAGACAGAATGATCCGGGACTGATCGCTCACCCCTTTTAAACAGGGACAGAATGATCCGGGACTGATCGCTCACCCCTTTTAAACAGGGACAGAATGATCCGGGACTGATCGCTCACCCCTTTTAAACAGACACAGAATGATCCGGGACTGATCGCTCACCCCTTTTAAACAGGGACAGTGTGATCCGGGACTGATCGCTCACCCCTTTTAAACAGGGACAGAATGATCCGGGACTGATCGCTCACCCCTTTTAAACAGAGACAGAATGATCCGGGACTGATCGCTCACCCCTTTTAAACAGAGACAGAATGATCCGGGACTGATCGCTCACCCCTTTTAAACAGACACAGAATGATCCGGGACTGATCGCTCACCCCTTTTAAACAGGGACAGAATGATCCGGGACTGATCGCTCACCCCTTTTAAACAGGGACAGAATGATCCGGGACTGATCGCTCACCCCTTCTAAACAGGGACAGAATGATCCGGGACTGATCGCTCACCCCTTTTAAACAGACACAGAATCATCCGGGACTGATCGCTCACCCCTTTTAAACAGGGACAGAATGATCCGGGACTGATCGCTCACCCCTTTTAAACAGGGACAGAATGATCCGGGACTGATCGCTCACCCCTTTTAAACAGGGACAGAATGATCCGGGACTGATCGCTCACCCCTTTTAAACAGACACAGAATGATCCCGGACTGATCGCTCACCCCTTTTAAACAGGGACAGAATGATCCAGGACTGATCGCTCACCCCTTTTAAACAGAGACAGAATGATCCGGGACTGATCGCTCATCCCTTTTAAACAGACACAGAATGATCCGGGACTGATCGCTCATCCCTTTTAAACAGGGACAGAATGATCCGGGACTGATCGCTCACCCCTTTTAAACAGGGACAGAATGATCCGGGACTGATCGCTCACCCCTTTTAAACAGGGACAGAATGATCCGGGACTGATCGCTCACCCCTTTTAAACAGAGACAGAATGATCCGGGACTGATCGCTCACCCCTTTTAAACAGGGACAGAATGATCCGGGACTGATCGCTCACCCCTTTTAAACAGAGACAGAATGATCCGGGACTGATCGCTCACCCCTTTTAAACAGACACAGAATGATCCGGGACTGATCGCTCACCCCTTTTAAACAGGGACAGAATGATCCGGGACTGATCGCTCACCCCTTTTAAACAGACACAGAATGATCCGGGACTGATCGCTCACCCCTTTTAAACAGGGACAGAATGATCCGGGACTGATCGCTCACCCCTTTTAAACAGACACAGAATGATCCGGGACTGATCGCTCACCCCTTTTAAACAGAGACAGAATGATCCGGGACTGATCGCTCACCCCTTTTAAACAGGGACAGAATGATCCGGGACTGATCGCTCACCCCTTTTAAACAGAGACAGAATGATCCGGGACTGATCGCTCACCCCTTTTAAACTGACACAGAATGATCCGGGACTGATCGCTCACCCCTTTTAAACAGGGACAGAATGATCCGGGACTGATCGCTCACCCCTTTTAAACAGGGACAGAATGATCCGGGACTGATCGCTCACCCCTTTTAAACAGGGACAGAATGATCCGGGACTGATCGCTCACCCCTTTTAAACAGGGACAGAATGATCCGGGACTGATCGCTCACCCCTTTTAAAAAGGGACAGAATGATCCGGGACTGATCGCTCATCCCTTTTAAACAGAGACAGAATGATCCGGGACTGATCGCTCACCCCTTTTAAACAGACACAGAATGATCCGGGACTGATCGCTCACCCCTTTTAAACAGGGACAGAATGATCCGGGACTGATCGCTCACCCCTTTTAAACAGAGACAGAATGATCCGGGACTGATAGCTCATCCCTTTTAAACATGGACAGAATGATCCGGGACTGATCGCTCACCCCTTTTAAACAGGGACAGAATGATCCGGGACTGATCGCTCACCCCTTTTAAACAGGGACAGAATGATCCGGGACTGATCGCTCACCCCTTTTAAACAGGGACAGAATGATCCGGGACTGATCGCTCATCCCTTTTAAACAGAGACAGAATGATCCGGGAGTGATCGCTCACCCCTTTTAAACAGGGACAGAATGATCCGGGACTGATCGCTCACCCCTTTTAAACAGGGACAGAATGATCCGGGACTGATCGCTCACCCCTTTTAAACAGGGACAGTGTGATCCGGGACTGACAGCACACCCCTTTTAAACAGGGACAGCATGATCCGGGACTGATCGCTCACCCCTTTTAAACAGGGACAGAATGATCCGGGACTGATCGCTCACCCCTTTTAAACAGGGACAGAATGATCCGGGACTGATCGCTCACCCCTTTTAAACAGGGACAGAATGATCCGGGACTGATCGCTCACCCCTTTTAAACAGGGACAGAATGATCCGGGACTGACAGCACATCCCTTTTAAACAGGGACAGCATGATCCGGGAGTGACAGCACGGCCCTCTTAAAGAGACACAGAATGAACCGGGACTGACAGCACACCCCTTTTGAACAGACAGAGAATGACCCGGGATTGGTTAAAGGAAAGAAACAGAAAGTCGGGATAAACGGGTCATTGTCAGGTTGGCAGGGTGTCACTTGTGGGGTGTCGCAGGGGTCAGTGCTTGGGCCTCAGCGATTTACAATCTATATTGATGAATTAGTTGAAGGGACAGTGTAAAATGTCCAAGTTCGCTTACGATACAAAGCTAGGTTGGAAAGTAATTTGTGAGGAGGACACAAAGAGTCTGTGAAAGGATATAGACAGATTAAGTGAGTGGACAAGACGGTGATAGTTGTGGCATAATGTGTGGAAATGTGAGGATATTCACTTTGGAAGGAAGGATAGAAAAACAGAATATTTTAAAATGGTGGGAGACTATTAAATGTTGGTGTTCACAGATAATTGGGTGTCCTTGTATAAGAAACTCAAAAATGTAGTATGCAGCTAGAGCAGGTAATTCGGAAAGCAAATGGCATGTTGGCCTTTATTGCAAGGGGGTTCGAGTACAAGAGGAGGGAAGAATTACTACAACTGTACACGGCTTTAGTGAGACCTCACCTGAAGTATTGCGTCCAGTTCTGGTCTCCTTATCTAAGGACGGGTATGCTTGCCTTGGAGGCGGTGCAACGAGGGTTCACTAGTTTAATTCCTGGGATGAGAAGGTTGTCCTATGAGAAGATATTGAGCAGATTGGGCCTGTACTCTCTGGAGTTTAGAAGAATGATAGTGATCTAATTGAAACATATAAGATTATGATGGGGCTTGACAGGTTAGATGCTGAGAGATTGATTCCCCTAAATGGAGATTCTAAAACTAGGTTGCATAGTCTCAGGATAAGGGGTCGGCCATTCAAGACTGAGATGAGGATAAATTTCTTCACGCAGAGTGTTTTGAATCTTTGGACCTCTACCCCAGAGGGCTGTGGATGATGAGTCATTGAATATATTCAAGGCTGAGATCGATAGATTTTTTGAATTGTGATCAAATCCCCTCCTATCTCCTCTCTGACTTCATTTAACAGCCTCGGGTGCGTTATTTCTCAGTTCAGTGACTTATCCACCTCGGCTATTAAATTCAGATCCAAATCCTTTTCTACAGTTATCTCGAAATATGGTCCCACATGCTCCACTGTTACAACAACATTTTCACATCTGCCATCACTTTTAGAAACTAAAGGAAATGTGTTGTTTCTCCCCAAAACCTCATCCATCACAGCCCAATCTTATAGATACTAGATCACATCTCTCATCAATCTAACTTTCCAAATGTGTTTGGAATGATTTGTAGATTCACAGACATAACACACAATCTGATCTCCAATTCATTGGACTGTTGATCTGTTCTCGTTTTTCTTTGCTTTTAATATTAAGTTACGTCTTCTGTCACGACTTCAAAACCTCCTTCCTTTTTCCTGCTCATAAATTTTCACTATTTCACAAATCTTCTGTTCCTGCTCCAACAGTTTTATTATTTCCACTCTCTCGTCTCAGATCCGGATATTTCACACGATCCAGTCCTATCAGGTGAAACCCTCCCACTGCTCTATATACCCAGTCTGTTAAACCGTTGTAGTTTGTCGGTTCAGTTCGTAACCGTCCCTCCACTTCGTCCTGAACTAACCCTGTGGTCTCAAAAACATGAACACTTCCCTCCAGTTCCATCCCTGCAGCCGGACATTGACCTGCCTCATATTGTCCTCCTTTAGCAGCCCAGTGCAAAACATTCCAGAGATCACCACGTTAAGGCCTAGTTTTTCAGTCTAGAGCTCAAATGTTAATATTCCCTCTCTCAACGGAGCTCTTTCCTTGTTATTGGTTCCGGCCATGACTATGTTCCGCTCTGCTTTCCTTCCCAGAGAGTGTCCCACCTGTTCCAGGAAGTTCTTCGCTCTGACACCAGGAAGGTAACTTACTAATTGGGACTGCATAGAGCTGCCGATGAATTTGTTTATTCGCCTGACTATCGCTCTCCTATTCATGTGCCCAACTTGCCTCTCACACATGCCCCTACTCCCTGGTTTCACACTATTATTCAGAAGGACCATCCTACGTCGCTGTCGCTATCCACCTTACAGTCGAAACACCAGATATCTATTGGACAGTTCCAGCACTGAGATCCCTCCACCTATGACTGCACTGGCCCACTAGATGTTCACTCACTTCCCCCTATCTACACTGTATCTGCTCGGTTTCCTCTTCCTGAGTGAGCTGTAGGTTCTTGCTCGTGATCAGTACCCTTTATCAGGATATAATTGATATTGTAAAGGTTGATCTGAACCTACCGGTGACTATTCTCATTCTTGGTGATGAAGTTGGATCTTCTCCCCTGTTTGGACTTTCAGCCATGGTGGTAACAGGCGTTCCAAGATTCTGCTGCTCTGTAATAAATATATTAATAGGAGGGTTAGACGGAAATATTAAGATGAGAAGGATAAAACGTCGCCTTGTCGCGATATGAAGTCCCTACTCCCCCATCAGCACAACAATTGTTAGCTCTGGGATCGAGCATTTCCCGACTGTTACCAACAATTCTCCACATCAGGTGCGGCACAGACAGCTGGCCAGGGAAAACCAATGAGTCCCGCAGACCTCCACAACCAGTTCTAGACGGCCGAGATTCTGCACTGGGAGCACCCATTGGTAAGATTTAGTCTCCGTGCAGGACAGCACCAGACTTATCCCTGAGCTGGTGAATATTCTGAAGAGCAATATGGAGCGAGGTGATGAGTTCAATGATTCTTCACTCGGTGTTACCCAGTCTGGCGCTATTGTATTATTTTATTCACAGATTTGTTTCAATTTTTTGATTTGTTGAGTTTTGATATTAAATTCTGGCATTTTATGAACCTGATATCTACCTACATACACAATACGGAGCTGGGTGTGATTTCTCTGCTCTCTATGGGTAGTGACGTTGTCCGTGTGTTCATGGAGATGTGTTTTGGTTGGTGCTTCTATTTGAATACATTTACCATATCTCTCACGGTATCAGCACCTGGCCAACGTTGACCGATGACACAAAGATTGGTGGCATTGTAAGCAGTGTAGATGAAAACATGAAATTACAAAGCGATATTGATAGAATAGGTGAATGGGCAAAACTGTGGCAAATGGAATTCAATGTAGACAAATGTGAGATCATTTACTTTGGATCAAGAATGGATAGAAGAGGGTACTTTCTAAATGGTAAAATGTTAAAAACAGTGGATGCCCAAAGGGACCTCGGGGTTCAGGTGCATAGACCATTGCAGTGTCATGATCAGGTGCAGAAAATAATCAATAAGGCTAATGGAATGCTGGCCTTTATATGTCGAGGACTGGAGTACAAGGGGGCAGAGGTCATGCTGCAGCTATACAAAACTCTGGTCAGACCGCACCTGGAGTACTGTGAACAGTTCTGGGCACCGCACCTTCGGAAGGACATGTTGGCTTTGGAGGGAGTGCAGCGTAGGTTTACTGGAATGAAACCCAGACTTCAAGGGTTAAGTTACGAGGAGAGATTATACAAATTGGGGTTGTATTCTCTAGAGTTTCGAAGATTAAGGGGTGATCAGTTCGAAGTTTATCAGATATTAAGGGGAACGGATGGGGTGGATGGAGAGAAACTATTTCTGCTGGTTGGGGAATCTTGGAGGTGAGGGCACAGTCTAAAAATTAGAGCCAGACCTTTCAGGAGCGAGATTAGAAAACGTTTCTACACACAAAGGGTGGTAGAAGATTGGAACTCTCTTCTGCAAACGGCAATTGACACTAGCTCAATTGCTAAATTTAAATGTGAGATATATAGCTTTTTGGCAATCAAAAGTATTAAGGGATATGGGCCAAAGGTGGTTATATGGAGTTGGATCACAGATCAGCCATGGTATTATCAAATGGCGGAGCAGTCACGAGGGGCTGAATGGCCTACTCCTGTTCCTGTTTTTCCTATGTTTCCGAATTTTACACCGTTCAATAAAATTAACACTAATGTATAATGTTATCAATCGTGTAATCTTAAACTGGTGCTGCACAGTTATCTTTGGATTATCTTTAGGGGTCTTACAATCTCAAAAACCATCACAAATATATAAGTTGTCGATTTGAGGGCTGTTTTACAATCACAATTCTCCATTGTGTGTGTGTCTCTCTGTGTGTGCACAAAGGCAAGAGCAACAAATTAAACTATCAGTCCCGGTGCTTGCCTTTCCACACTGTCGGAATGTAAAAGCGATTCATCTCGGTCAGTAAATTTCTATAAACTATAGTTGAAGTTTTCTCCAGCATAAATGTGCAGCCAAGATTGAGACCTTGTAAGATGCAGTTATCTGTTGTTTCAGTCACGCTCACACTAGTGTAATAAACGGACAACAGCAACAAAAACTTACATTTACACCTACACTAATTACATTAGTTTAATCAAATACAAGATTCATTTGAGCAGTTACTTCCTTTTTTATATAAAGCCTAGAGATCGGGCCCTAAAACCTGTTGGTAATTTGAATGGTTACTTTTTATGTAAAGATTAGTGATGGACCCTCCGACCTGTTGGGAATTTCAGTCGCTACTTTTTCTGAAGATTAGTGATGGGCCCACCAACCTGTTGGTAATTTGAGTTGTTAGTTTTATTTAAAGATGAGTGTTGGACACTCCCACCTGTTGGTAATTTCAGTGGTTAATTTCTTTATAAAGACTTGAGATGGACCCTCCTTCCTGATTGCAATTGTAATTGTTACCTTTTCGATAAAAATTAGTGGTGAGGCCCTGCTACCTATTTGTAATTTATGTCGTTACTTTTTACACAAAAAATACTGATGGACCCTCCTACCTGTTGGTAATTTAGATTGTTACTTTTTATATAAAGATTAGTGATGGATCTTCGTGCCTGTTGCTAATTACAGTAGTGACTTTTTATATAAAGATTAGTGATGGACACTCCTGCCTTTTGGTAAGTTTTTTTATGAGGACTAGTGATGAGGCCTCCAAACTGTATATATTGGAAGTAACTACTCAAATTATCAAAATTAACGATCAGGAACCTTCTTTCTCTGTGAAAGATGGTTTCAGCCCTGAAGCTGTTTCTCTTTAAAACAGTCCTGCAGTTTACTTCTGCCTGAAGGGAGAGGCCTCTTTTTCTTCAGTTGAGCAAATCTAACAAGCAACATCCTCAATAACTTATTTTTCGAAAAAACGTGAAGTCCTTGCTCCATTCTCCCAACTAATTCGTATTAAACTAATTAATTATAATTAATCAGGAGCAAGTTTTGTCTCCGATTTTGTTCCTGTCCTGTGATTGGATGGCGTTCAGTCCGGCCTCGGGTCAGCTGAGGCTGATTTCCCAGGTGTCCGGCAGAGAGCGATCATCGGCCATTGCGAATGTGTTAACCCTTTACTGAGCTGAACTGTGTTTTCGATCAGTCTTTGATCAGTTAAATAAAAGTGTACCGGGCACATAACGGTTCAGTGAGTAAGAAGAGCCAGTGTGACAGTTACAAATAAATGCACATAGAGTGAGAAAGGCCAGTTTCCCACTCCTGTTTACTGAATATCAAATTCTAACATGGGGAGGAAACACCGCTGGACGAGGATGGTGTAAATCTCCAGAGTTCGTGTTCCTGCTATCTGTCCTGTATCCGCTTTAAAATGTGTCTGAGCGGAGATTGGTGGGGTCCAAGAAGGTATAAGCCCTGAAATTCTAGGTGTAAAGTAGCCACCCTTCAGTCAGTGTCTGAACGAACAATGAGTGAATTGTTCAATCCGCGAGGAATGGAGAGCTACCGCCGCCGGGGAACATATCTGACCGCGGGAAATCGACTTTAGAAAAGAGGAAGGGGCAGAAGAACTTAATTAAAATGCAAATTGACATTACATTAACATTACCTTGATCCCGTCTCTCAATGTCCGTGTAGATTTTACAAATTATTCCCTTGTTATTTCATTACACCCAATCGAGCACAAGTTCCTTGCTTTATTTTAGCAGTTCAAAACTTGGGAATTTGATCTGAACCTTGGTATGTGAGATTCAGAGCTCCACACTCTGTGAAAGCTGCTGCCAGACATCAGGATGGATTTCAACACAAACATTCCTCATTTGTTTCAGAACAGGGAGCGGCCTTTCTGGTGGAATCAAATCGAAGCGGGTTAACAATTCGCTGCAACGTCAATTGTGAACAAAGTCAGTTATAAATTTTACTTTTTCAAATTTGGTTCCTGGGAAGTTCAGTAAAGCAGATACATGGTTCGAAATAAATTGTTACATTTGCATCAGGGACATTGTTTGCTGAAAATCCCATCGATTTTCGGATGTTTGCGCTTTCAACACTGGGGCCAAGAGCCAGTGTTTCGTCAGTGAGCTGAGGACAGGCTGTTTCTGTAAATGAGGACATTAACCGTTTAACCTCCGAATTAAACTCTTGTTGAGCATCAATCACCTCAATCACTGGGGGAACGAGTACTGACATTCCACAGTTACATTTATCAGAGTAAATATTCAGCAGATACACCAGTTACATTGTTAATTCCGGAAAGGACCATTCCTGGACTGTGATTGGTATAAGGATTGGATTTCCCCCATTTTCAGAGGGTTCACAGACAGAATACAAAAACAACTCCACGGGTTGGAAGTGTCCAAAGAGAGAAAGTATTTGAGCACAGATTGTGGTGATAATTCCGAGGGACGGATTGTTGTGATCAATCCCAGGGATAGATTGTGGTGATAATTCCGATGGACGGATTGTTGTGATCAATCCCAGGGACAGATTGTGGTGATAATTCCGAGGGACGGATTGTTGTGATCAATCCCAGGGACAGATTGTTGTGATAATCCCGAGGGACGGATTGTTGTGATCAATCCTAGGGACAGATTGTGGTGATAATTCCGAGGGACGGATTGTTGTGATCAATCCAAGGGACAGATTGTGGTGATAATTAAATACTCTGTTAAGTGGACAGTTTGGGTAAATGGTGGGTTTATATATCATTAAGTACACTGTTAAATGGACAGTGTGGGTAAATATTCAGTTAATATATCATCAATTACAATTTTCAATAGACAGTACTGGTAAATGGTGGGATTATATATCATTAAATACACTGTGAAATGGATAGTGTGGGTAAATAATGGGTTTTTATATCATTAAATGCACTGTTAAATGGACAGTGTGAGTAATTGGTGAGTTTATCTATGATTAAATACAGTGTTAAATGGAAAGTATGGATAAATGGTGGTTTTATATATCATTAAATACACTGTTAAATTGACATTGTTTGTAAATGGTGGGTTTATATATCATTAAATACACTGTTAATGGACAGTGTGTGTAAATGGTGGGTTTATATATCATTAAATACACTGTTAAATGTACAGTGTGGTTAAATGATGGGTTTATATATCATTAAATACACTGTTAAATAGACAGTGTGGGGGAATGGTGGGTTTCGATACAATTAAATACAATGTTAAATGGACCGACAGTCCCTGTACTGATTATCGAGCTGATACTGCTGACAGTATAAGTTTTGCTTATCGAGCTTATGCTTCTGAGATTACCTGTATTGATCATAGAGCTGATATTACTGACAGTATCTGTATTAATTGTAGAGCTGATATTATGAACAGTATCTGCTCGGAATATAGAGCTGCTATTACTGGCCTTATCTCTGCTGATTTTACATGTGATATTACTGAACGTACCTGTACTGATGATAGAGCCGATATTACTGACAGTACTTGTATTTATTATCGAGATGATATTACTGATTATATCTGCACTGATTATAGAACTGATATTAATGACAGTACTTTTATTGATTGTCGAGCTGATATTACTGAAAGTATCTGTGCTGATTTTATAGAGCTTAACAGTGAGAGTATTTTGACGCTTATAGGGTTGTTGTGCTGAAAATGTCTGTTTTGATTATGGAGCTGATATTACTGACTGTATTTGTGCTAATATGACGCTGTTATTACTGACTGTATCTCTGCTCAATATAGCGCTGATATTACTGACAGTATCTGCGCTAATATGTCGCGGTTACTAACTGTATCTCGGCTCAATATCGCACTGATATTACTGAATGTATCTGTGCTCAAAATAGCCCTGCTTTACTGACTGTATCCCTGTTCAATATAGGGCTGATTATTCTGACAGTATCCCTGCTCAATATTGAGCTGTTACTACTGACTGTATCTGTGTTGATGAAAGAGCTGGTGTAATAAAAACATTCATTGAATGACTTAGAATTGTCTAGCTCAAGAACAGCCCATTTTCCCCACATGTCTTTGCCTGGATTTATGCTCCACACGAGCGTCCTCCCGCACGATTTTATCGCACCCTATCAATTTATCTTTCTATTTCTAGCACCCTCGTGTATTTATCTACCTTCCCCTTAAATGCATCTTAACTTTTCGCCTCAACCGTTCCATGTGCTGGAGAATTGCACATTCTCACCACTCTCTGAGTAAGATGTCTCTCCTGAATTACATCTTGGTTTCATTAGTAACTTTCTTATATTCATGGCCTCTATTTTTGGACTGCCCTTAAGGGGAAACATGCTCTCCAGTTCGAGCCTATGGAACCCCTTCGGAATATGAAAGACCTCTATCAGTTCACCTCACCGTCTTCAACTGAATGGAGAAAAGAGACACAGCCTGTTAAATCTTTCCTGATATTGATGGTAAATAATGCATTGAACAAGTGACGCCAGGAATTAAAAGAAAGTAATGCCAGTAAGGAACACCCAGGCCACAATCTTCTCCCATGGGAGCGGGTAAATTCAGGCAACCTCGGCACAATCCAGAGCACGGTAGAAGGGGTACTTAAAACTGCACCAATAAAATACCCGGAGCCGGCAGGCTGTGTTTGTGCATTGCTGTGGTTGAAGCAGATCAGTTAGAAGGACTGCACTGTCAAACTCACATATTAAAAAAACAACCTTTGGTGCAAGTGTTGTCTTGTCCTGCCAGGTGGGTGCGGGAGAACTGCTGGGACTCGCCCGGCAGAGGCGGAGACTCCAAAACGGCGCCAGAGAGTGCGATGTTCTGACCTGTCTCACTGTTTATCGACTGAACAACAAGATTCTTATGATAGCGTGCGTTTGGTTGGGGGGTGAATTCCGATCCAGAATCCTGGACACATCAGGTCAGCATCTCGGCAGATACAAAAAGCATCAATTTCAGGGCCAGAGTATTTAAAATCTACAGATACAGAATCTCTTGTACTGAACTTTTAACCGTCCCCGAAATAAAATCGCAGGTTGGTTTCAGGGTTTCACTGCTTATTTCTGACTGGACACAGGGTGGAACAATGGGTGTGTTTACTTAAGTATATTTAACAAAGTTTACCTTCGATTCCCTTGCACCGAATATCTGATCTTTACTCCCCTGGAATTCTGCGAATTGCAGAACCGATGGAGCTCAACCTGAAATACAAACAGCCAGTCAGAGCCCATTTGGTTCGGGTACGGTGTGGACATATCCCTACGAGGGGGAAAGGAAAGGCATCCAAAACTATATCACCCTAAATGACGAAAGAGATGGAGATATTTAGAAAAATGAAAATGGAGGCTAATGACGAATGTAAGATTTATAATACAGTAGAGAACCAGGCTGAATACAGAAAGAACAGAGGAGATCTAAAAAAAAGGTGGAAATAAGAGGGGCAAAAAAAGAGAACCAATTGTAAATTTCAAAAGGGAATTTGAAGGGAAATAAAAACTTGAAGGAAAAATTTACAGGGCTTTGGGGAAAGAGCATGGAAGAGGGAATAATTGGAAAGGTCTTTAAAAGTGCCAGCACATGCGTCATGGGCTGAATGGACTCCTGTGCTGGACCTGCTATGATACTACGTTGCAACCATTTAAAGGGAACAGACAATCCTTCCGTTGCTGAAGTCATTGTACAGAAACTCGAATTAAACTTCACATTCGCCAAATGCCGGAATCCAGCACATGTTTAAATATAAGAACGTAGGACCAGGAGTAGGCCATTCAGCCCCTCGAATCTGTTCCCCCATTTAATTAGATCATGGCCGCTCTGTACCTGAACTCTATTTACCTGCCCTTGACCCATTTCGCTCATACCCTGAACTAAAAAAAAACTGCCGCTGTCAACCGTGAAAATTTCAGTTGACCCAGAATCCACAACCTTTTGGAAGAGGGAATTCCACATTTCCAGTAAACGTTGTGTGAAAACGTGCGTCCAGATTTCACTCCTGAACGGCCTCGAGCTAATTTTAAGATTGTGTCCCCTTGTTCTGGATTCCGCCATAAGAGGAAATGCCTCCTCTGTACCTAATGAATGTGAGGTATTAGATTTTAGTAAGAAAAATAAGGGGGTCACATAATGCTTGGATAATAAGTGTCTAAATAGGGTAGATGAGCAGAGGGTTCTGGGGGTAAATCCAATGGGGCATTGAGCAGAAATTTGTTTACCCAGGGAGTGGTTGGAATGTGGAACTCAGTACCACAAGGCATAATTGAGGCGACTCGCATCGACGCATTTAAGGGAAGCGAAATAAACACACGACGGATAAAGGAATAGAAGGATATTAGCGCAGATACTGTCAGTAATATCAGCGCTATATTAAGCAGAGATACAGTCAGTAATAACAGCGTCATATTAGCACAGATACAGTCAGTAATATCAGCTCCATAATCAAAACAGACAGTTTCAGTATAACAACCCTATAAGCGTCAAAATACTCTCACTATTAAGCTCTATAAAATCAGCACAGATACTTTCAGTAATATCAGCTCGACAATCAATAGAAGTACTGTCATTAATATCAGTTCTATATTCAGTGCAGCTATGATCAGTAATATCAGCTCAATAATAAATACAAGTACTGTCAGTAATATCGGCTCGATAATCAGTGCAGATATGATCAGTAATATCAGCTCTATAATAAATACAAGTACTGTCAGTAATATCGGCTCTATAATCATTACAGGTACGTTCAGTAATATCACATGTAAAATCAGCACAGATAAAGCCAGTAATACCAGCTCTATATTCAGAACAGATACTGTTCATAATATCAGCTCTACAATTACTACAAATACTGTCAGTAATATCAGCTCTATGATCAATACAGGTAATCTCAGAAGCATAAGCTCTTTCAGCAAAACTTATACTGTCAGCAGTATCAGCTCGATAATCAGTACAGGGACCGTCAGTCCATTTAACATTGTATTTAATTATATCGAAACCCACCATTTGCCCACACTGTCCATTTAACAGTGTATTTAATGATATATAAACCCACCATTTACCCACACTGTCAATTTAACAATGTATTTAATGATATATAAACCCACCATTTACCCACACTGTCCATTTAACAGTGCATTTAATAATATATAAACCCACCATTTATCCGCACTGTCCATTTAACAGTGTATTAAATGATATGTAAACCAACCATTTACACACACTGTCCATTTAACAGTGTATTAATTAATATATAAACCCACCATTTACCCACACAGCCATTTAACTACTTGTTTCATGATAATTAATCGACCATTTTCCCACAATGCCAATTAACTGAGTTTTTAGCAATATATAAACCCACCATTGACCCACACTGTCCATTTAACAACTTGTGTAATGATAATTAATCGACCATTTTCCCACAATGCCAATTAACTGAGTTTTTAGCAATATATAAACCCACCATTTACCCACACTGTCCATTTAACAGTGTATTTAATGATATATAAACCCACCATTTACCCACACTGTCCATTTAATAGTGTATTTAATGATATATAAACCCACCATTTAACGACACTGTCCATTTATCAGTGTATTTAATGATACATAAACCCACCATTTACCCACACTGTCCATTTAGCAGTGTATTTAATGATACATAAACCCACCATTTACCCACACTATCCATTTAGCAGTGTATTTAATGATATATAAACCCACCATTTACCCACACTGTCCATTCAACAGTGTATTTAATTATATATAACCCCACCATTTACTAACTATCAATTTAACAGTGCGTTTTATTGTATATATACCCAGCAATTACCCACACTGTCCATTTAACAGTGCATTTAATCATATATAAACCCACCATATACCCACACTGTTCATTTAACAGTACATTTAATGATATATAATCCCACTATTTACCCACACTGTCCATTGCCCCAGTGCTTGAGCTGATTGATGCTCAGCCATAGTTTCATTCGGCGGTTGAATGATTAATGTCCTCACTTGCAGAAACAGCCTCTCCTCAGCTCACTGACGAGACACTGGCTCCTGGTCGCATGGTTGAAAGCGCAAACATCAGAAAATCGATGGGACTTTCGTAAACAACGTCCCTGATGCAAATGTGACAATTTATTTCTGAACAAGTATCTATTTGACTGAAATTTCCAGAAATAAGATTAGAAAAAGAACATTTAGAACCAACTTTGTTCACAATTGACTTTGCAGCGAATTGTGAACGCGGCTCGATAACATTCCACCAGAAAGACCGCTCCCTGTTCTGAAACAAATGAGGAATGTTTGTGTTGAAATCCATCCTCATGTCTGGCAGCAGCTTTCACAGTGGGCGGAACTCTGAATCTCACAACAAGGATCAGATCAAATTCCCAAGTTGTGAATTGCTAAAATGAAGCAAAGAACTTGCAATCGATTGATTACAATGAAATAACCAGGATATAATTTGCAAAATCTGCACGGACATTGAGAGACGGAAAATACTTGCGGGATCAAGGTAAGGTTAACGTAGTGTCAATTTGTTTTTTAATTAACTTTTCCTGCTCCTTCCTCTTTTCGAAAGCCGATTTCCCGCGGTCGGATATGTTCCCCAGCGTAGGGAGCTCTCTATTCATCGGGGATTGAACAATTCACTAATTGTTCGCTCAGACACTGACTGAAGGCCGGCGATTTTACACCGGGAATTTCAGGGCTTATCCCTTCACTGGACCCCACCAATCTCCCCACAGACACGTTTTAAAGCGGTTACGGGACAGAAAGCAGGAACATGAACTCTGGAGATTTGCACTATCCTCGTCCAGCGGTGCCTCCTCCCAATGTTAGAATTTGATAGTTATTAAACAGGGTTGGGAAACTGTCCTTTCGCACTCTATATGCATTTATTTTTAACTGTAACACAGGCTCGTTTTACTCACTCAACCGTTTTGTGCCCGGTACACTTTTATTGAACTGATCAAAGACTGATCGAACACTCAGTTCAGCTCAGTAAAGGGTTAACTCTTTCGCAATGGCCGATTATCGCTCTCTGCCGGGCACCTGGAAAATCAGCCTATGGTGACACGAGGCCGGACTGAGCGCGATCCAATTACAGGACAGGAGCAAAATCGGAGACAAAGCTTATTCCTGATTAATTATATTTAATTAGTTTAATTCGAATTAGATGGGAGAATGGAGCAGGGACTTCAGTTTTTGCTAAATTATGTTATTGAGGGTGTTATTTGTTAATTTGGCTCAACTGAAGAAAGAGAGGCCGCTTCCCTCGGACAGAAACAAATTTCAGGAATGTTTCAAAAGGGAAACCGGTTCAGGGCTGAAACTATCTTTCAAAGAGAACGGAGGTTCCTGATCGTTAATTTTGGTAATTTGAGTAGTTACTTCTCAAATCAACAGGTCGGACGGTCCATTACTTATCTTTATATCAAAAGTCACTACTGAAATTACCAACAGGCTCGAGGTTCCATCACTAATCTTTATATAAAAAGTCAACACTGAAATTACCAACAGGCAGGAGGGCCAATCACTAATCCTTATATGAAAAGTCACTACTGAAATTACCAACAGGGAGGAGGGTCTATCACTAAACTTTAAATGAAGAAAACCCACTGAAAATACCAGAAGCCAGGCGAGTCCATCGCTAATCTTTTTTTAAAAAGAAACGACTGTATTTACCAACAGGTAGGAGTGTCCATCACGCAACTTTATATGAAAAGTATCTACACAAATTAACATCAGTTGGAGGGTCCATCACTAATCTTCATACAAAAAGTAACCACATAAAAAATACCACCAGGTAAGAAGAGCCATCACTAATCTTGACATAAAAAGTAACTACTGAAATCACCAACAGGTATGAGGGTCCATCACTAATCTTGATATAAAAAGCAACCAGTGAAATTACCAACAGGAAGAAGAATGCACACTAAACTTTTTTTAAAAAATAACAAATCAAATTACAAACAGGTCGGATGGTCCATCAGTATTTTTTGTATAAAAATTAACCACATAAACTACAAACAGGTAGCAGGGCCCCACCACTAATTTTATCTAAAAAGTAACAACTCCAATTGCAATCAGGAAGGAGGGTCCATCTCAAGTCTTTATAAAGAAATTAACCACTGAAATTACCAACAGGTGGAAGTGTTCAACACTAATTTTTACAAAAAAGTAACAACTCAAATTACCAACAGATAGGATTGTCCAACACTAATCTTTAGAAAAAGTAACTACTGAAATCACCAACAGGTAGGAGGGTCCATCACTAATCTTTATATAAAAAAGTAACTATTCAAATTACCAACAGGTTTTAGGGCCCGATCTGTAGGCTTTATATAAAAAAGGAAGTAACTGCTCAAATGAATCTTGTGTTTGATTACACTAATGTAATTAGTGTAGGTGTAAATGTAAGTTTTTGTTGCTTTTGTTCGTTTATTGCACTGGTTGTGAGCGTCACTGAAACAACAGATAACTGCATCTTACAAGGTCTCGAACTTGGTTGTACATTTATGCTGGAGAATAACTTCAACTATAGTTTGCAGAAATTTACTGACCAAGATCAATCGCTTTTACATTCCCACAGTGTGGAAAGGCAAGCACCAGGACTGATAGTTTGATTAGTCGCTATTGCCTTTGCGCACAACACAGCGTGGCACACACACAATGGAGAATTATAATTGTAAAACACCGTCAAATCTTCAACTTATATATTTGTCGTGTGTTCTGAGATTGTCAGACCCCTAAAGATAATCCAAAGATAAATGTGCAGCACCAGTTTAAAGTTACACGATTGATAACATTATACATTAGCGTTAATATTATTGAACGGTGTAAAATTCCTCACCTCATAAAATGCTCATTAGGAAAAATAGGAAACATAGGAACAGGATTAGGCCATTCAGCCCCTCCCGCCTGTTCCGCCATTTGATAAGATCATGGCTTATCTGTGATCTATCTCCATCGACCCGCCTTTGCCCATATCCCTTGATACCTTTGGTTGCCAATAAGCTATCTATCACAGATTTAAATTTAGCAATTGAGCTAGTATCAACTGCCATTTTCGGAAGAGAGTTCCAAAATTCGACCACCCTTTGTGTGTAGAAATGTTTTCTAATCTCGCTCCTGAAAGGTCTGGCTCTAATTTTTACACTGTGGACCCGACTCCTGCAATCCCCAACCAGCGGAAATATTTTCTCTCTATCCACCCTATCAGTTCCTCTTAATATCTTATAAACTTCGATCAGATCACTCCTTAACATTCGAAACTCCAGAGAATACAACCGCAATTTATGTAATCTCTCCTCGTAACTTAATCCTTGAAGTCCGGGTATCATTTCAGTAAACCTACGCTGCACTCACTCCAAATCCAATATGTCCTTCCGAAGGTGCGGTGCCCATAACTGCTCACAGTACTCCAGGTGCGGTCTAACCAGGGTTTGGTGCAGCTGCAGAATAACTTCTGCCCCCATGTCCTCTAGTCCACTTGATATAAAGGCCAGCCTGCCATTCGCCTTAATGATTATTTTCCGCACCTGTTAATGACACTTTTATGATCTATGTACCTGAACCCCTACGTCCCTTTGGATATCAATTGTTTTTAACTTTTTAACATTTAGAACGTACCCTGTTCCATCCTTTTTTGACCAAAGTGGATGACCTCATACTTGTCCACATTCAATTCCATTTGCCACAGTTTTGCCCATTCACGTAATCTATCAATACCGCTTAGAAATTTTATTTTCATCTACACTGCTTACAATGCCACCAATCTTTGTGTCATCGGCAAACTTAGATATGAGACTTTCTATGCCTTCATCTAAGTCGTTAATAAATATTGTGAATAATTCAGGCCCCAAGACAGATCCCTGCGGGACTCCACGAGTCACATCCTGCCAAAGTGAGTACTTACCCATGCTCCCTACTCTCTGTCGCCTTTCGCTCAGCCAATTTCCTGATCAAGTCCGTACTTTTCCCTCAATTCCATGGGCTTCTATCTTAGCTAACAGTCTCTTATGTGGGCCCTTATCAAATGCCTTCTGGAAGTCCATATAAATAACTTCCATTGACATTCCCCTGTCCAATACTTTAGTCACCTCTTCAAAAAATTCAATCTGATTTATCAGGCACGACCGACCTTTCACAAATCCATGCTGGCTCTCTCTGATCAACTGAAAATTCAGAGGTGTTCAGTCACCCTATTCTTAATTATAGACTCCAGCATTTTCCCCACAACAGATGTTAGGCTAACTGGTTTATAATACTCCGCTTTCCCTCTCTCTCTCCTTTCTTAAAAAGCGGAGTGACATGTGCAATTTTCCAATCTGGATGGACAGTTCCTGAATCTAGAGAACTTTGAAAGTTTATAGTTAGGGCATCTGCAATGTGCTCACTTACTTCCTTTGAAACCTTGGGATGGAAACCATCCGGTCCTCGGGATTTCTCACTCTTTGGTGCTATTATTTTCTTCATTACTGTTGCTTTACTTATGTTAATTTTATTGAGTCCCTGTCCCCGATTCAATATTAGTTCTCATGGGATTTCCGGCATGCTATCTTCTTTTTCTACTGTAAATACTGACGCAAAGTAATTATTCAACATGTCCGCCATTTCCCCATTGTCAATGAAATACCCCCACTTTCAGTTTTTAAGGGGCCAAAACTGCTCCTGACCATCCCCCTTTTCCTAATGTAATTATAAATGTACTTCGTATTGTTTTTGATATCCCTTGCATGTTTCTTTTTATACTCTTTTTTGTAGCTCTAACGATCTGTTTTGTGACCATTTGTTGATCTTTGTATCTTTCCCATTCGCCAGGATCTGTGCCATTCTTTGCCTTTTTTAATTCCCTTTCCTTATGTCTTATACTGTCCCTTAGGTCTTTAGTTGTCCATGGCTGTTTTTTTTATGGCAAGTAGAGTTCCTGCCCCTCAGGCGTATAAACCGGTTCTGTATCTCGTTAAATGTTTGTTTAAACATTTCCCACTGATCATCAGTAGTTCTAACCATTAACAAATTTGCCCAGTTCATGTGGACAGTCTCTTTTGTTCAGCCTGGGCTGAAGTGGAACACTGGGTAAATGTACAGACAGGAAGAGCCCAGGGCCGTGGTCAGTCTGGGCTGCAGTGGGACACTGGGTAAATGCATAGACAGGAAACGCTCAGTGTGGTGCTCAGTCTGGGTTGCGGTGAGACGCTGATAATCGGACTCAGTATTCGTGGGTTTAGGGAGTGACAACACCCAGGGAATCCGGTGACTGCTGGAAAGTGCACCTATATAGGTCTCCGATTGTCCTCTCAGTGTGGGATGAGAATGTATTCTTAAATCTCTGATTGGCCCCTCAGTGAGGGAGGAGGTTCAACCCACTCTGCTCTTTATGAGGAGTGGGGATCTGGGGTTCAAAGGGATTGGATTCTTCATACCCGGTTTATGTGGGAAATAAACCACCCGAATGGCACGAAAACCGGGGTGCGGTGGGAGGTGTTGTTTTCCCGAGTCAGAGCATCAGAGCGACCACAGAGTCCCTGATATAATTTGGCGAGTGAATGTGGCAAGGTATTGGCGATTTGAGACTGTTTCAAAGTGCAAGCCTCGTGGTTATAAAACAGCGCTCGGATCGTGAGTTCAATTCTCAGCCTGTGAAACTAAAAAGTGCTATAATTACTGACGGTATCTGTACTGATTGTGGAACTGACAGTGCTTGTATTGATGGTAGAACTGACATTATCTGTGCTGATTTTACAGAGCTTAACAGAGAGGATATTTGTGATGCTGAAAGAGTTGTTATACTGACGGTGTCCTTTTGATTATAGCGCTGATGTTACTGACAGTATCTCTGCTAATCTGACGCGGTTATTACTGACTGTATATCTGCTCAATATAGGGCTGATAGTACTGATAGTATCTATGTTCAATATAGCCCTGTTACTACTGACGTATCCCTGCTCAATATGGGGCTGATATTTCTGACATTATCTGTATTGATGAAAGAGCTGGTGTAATAAAAATATTTATTGAATTACATGGAATTTGACAGCACATGAACAGCCCACTTGGCCAAAAAGTTCTTTGCCTGGATTTATGCTCGACACGATCGTTCCCCACACTACTTCTTCGCATCCTATCAACTTATCTTTCTATTGCTGCGGTTCAAGCAGATCAGTTAGAAGGACTGCACTGTCAAACTCACATATTAAAAAAAATAAGTGTTTCCTTGTCCTGCCAGGTGAGTGCAGGAGAACTGCTGGGACTCGCCCGGCAGAGGCGGAGACTCCGAAACGGCGCCAGAGAGTGCGATGTTCTGACCTGTCTCACTGTTCATCGACTGAACAACAAGATTCTTATGATAGCGTGGGTTTGGGTGGGGGGTGAATTGCAATCCAGAATCCTGGACACGTCAGGATGGCATCTCGGCAGATACAAAAAGCATCAATTTCAGGACCTTGGTATTTAAAATCTACAGATACAGAATCTCTTGTACTGAACTTTTAACCGTCCCCGAAATAAAATCGCCGGTTGGTTTCACGGTTTAACTGTTTAATTCTGACTGGACACAGGGTGGAACAATGTGTGTGTTTACTAAAGTATATTTAACAAAGTTTCCCTTCGATTCCCTTGCACCGAATATCTGATCTTTGCTCCCCTAGAATTCTGCGAAGTGCAGAATCGATGGAGCTCAGCATGAAATATAAAAAGCCAGTCAAAGCGCATTTGGTTCGGGTATAGTGTAGAACATCCCTACGAGAGGGGAAAGGAAGGGCACCCAAAGCTAGAGCTCACTGGATGACTAAAGAGATAGAGATTAAAATGAAACAGAAAACGGAGGCTTATGACGAATGTATGGTTCATAACACAGTAGAGAATCAGGCTGAATACAGGAAGAACAGAGGAGATCGAAAAAAAGGGAATAAGAGGGGCAAAAAGAGAGATTCAATAGTAAATTTCAAAGGGGAATTGGATAAAAACTTGAAGGGAGAAATTTGTAGGGCTATGGGGAAAGAGCAGGGGAAAGGGACTAAATGGACAGCCCTTTCTAAGAGCCAGCACAGGCGTAATGGGCCGAATGGCCACCTCCTGTGCTGTACCTATATTGGTACTATGTTGCATCCATATAAAGGGAACGTAGACATCTAGTGCTGAAGTCATTTTACAGAAACTCTGGTTAACCTTCACATTCACCAAATGCCGGAATTGATAATCCAGCACATGTTTAAATATAGGAACATAGGAAGAGTAGTAGGCCATTCAGCCCCTCGAATCTGTTCTCGATTTTAATTAGATCATAGTTGCTCTGTACCTGAATTCTATTTACCTGTCCTTGATTCATTTCGCTTGATAGCCTTACCACAAAAAATCTGCCGCTATTAGTCTTCAAAGTTTCAGTTGACCCAGAATCCACAACCTTTTGGAGGAGCGAATTCCACATTTCCAGTGAACTTTGTGCGAAAAGGTGCGTCCAGATTTCACTCCTGAAGGGCCGAGCGCGAATTTTAATGTTGTGCCCCCTTGTTCTGGATTCCTCCATCAAAGATAATGTCTACTCTGTATTTAATGAGTGTGAGGTATTACATTTTGGTTGTAAAAATAGCGGGGCCACAAACTGCTTGGATAATAATTGTCCAAAAAGGGTAGAGGAGCGGGGGGTTCGGGGGGTACAGATATAGAAAGCACTAAATGTAGCGAAGCAGGTTAATAAGGCCATAAAAAAGCAAATCAAGCAATGCGGTTCTTTCTAGAAGGCTAGAAATGTAAAGCAGAGAAGTGAAGTTAAATTTGTATAGAACCTTGGTTAGGCCACACTTTGATTACTATTTATAGTCCTGGTCTCCACATTATAAAAAGGATATAGAGGCACTGGAGAAGGTACAAAAAGATTTACTAGGATGATACCAGAAGGGAGAAGTTATACCTATCAATGAAGATTGAGCAACATGGGGCTCTATTCCCTGGCAAAAGGAAGACGGACGGGTGGCCTGATAGATGTCTTTAAGATTATGTAAGGGTTTGATAGGGTGGACGTAGAGAAGATGTTTCCACTTGCGGGAGAAACCAGAACGAGGGACCATAAATATCAGATAGTCACTGATAAATCCAATAGGGAATTCAGCAGGAACTTCTTTACCCAGAGATTGGTTGGAAAGTGGAACTCACTACCACAAGGAGTAGTAGAGGCGAGTAGCATTTAATTGAAGCAAATTAAACACATGAAGGAGAAAGGAATTGAGGGAATTTGCTAATAGGGGTAGATTAAGGGAGGAGGTGAGTGTGGAGAATGGACCATTTGGGCCGAATGGTCTGTTTCTGTGCTGTACGTTCTATGAAATTCTCTATCGAATCTTATTATCATTTTAGAAATGTCATTTAAAGTACCCTGACGACATGCAAACCCACCATTTACACACGGTCCATTTAACAGTAAAATTATTGATATATAAACAAATCATTTGCTCACACTATCCATTCAACTTTGTATTTAATGATATATAAACCCACCATTTACAAACAATGTCCATTTACCACCGTATTTAATGATACATATAACCACCATTAACCCACACTGTCCATTTAACAGTGTATTTAATGACATATAAACCCACCATTTACTCACATTGTCCATTTAACAGTGTATTTAATGACAGATAAAAACACCATTTACTCCTACTATACATTTAACAGTGTATTTAATGACATATAAACCCACCATTTACTCCGACTGAACATTGAACAGTGGATTTAATGATATATAAACCCACCATTTACCCACATTGTCCATTTAACAGTGTATTTAATGATATATAAACCCATCATTTACACACACTGTCCATTTAACAGTGCATTTAATGACATATAAAGCCACCATTTACCCACACTGTCCATTTAACAGTATATTTAATTATATGAATCGTTCGTTTGAATATTTTTACAAAATGAATAAAACTCCGTTTAACTCAGCGATAGATTGAAAGAAGTAAGAAAGAGAAGTTCTGTCGAGGGAGAATTCACAGGAATACTAATATTGGGGAATGTTTCGTTCCGCCACTTTAGGTTGTGTCTCCGGCCCGAATGAATCCTCAATCCTGGTCAAAAAACAAGGGGGAAATTGGAGAGAAAAGGGGAAATATCGCAATCTGTCCCTGGGATTGATCACAACAATCCGTCCCTCGGAATTATCACGACAATCTTTCCCTGGGATTGATCACAACAATCCGTCCCTCGGAATTATCACCACAATCTATCCCTGGGATTGATCACAACAATCCGTCCCGCGGGATTATCACAAGAATCTGTCCCTGGGATTGATCACAACAATCTGTCCCTCGGAATTATCACCACAATCTATCCTTGGGATTGATCACAACAATCTGTCCCTCGGAATTATCACCACAATCTATCCCTGGCATTGACCACAACAATCCGTCCCTCGGAATTATCACCACAATCTATCCCTGGGATTGATCACAACAATCAGTCCCTCGGGATTATCACCACAATCTGTCCCTGGGATTGATCACAACAATCCGTCCCTCGAAATTATCACCACAATCTATCCCTGGCATTGATCACAACAATCCGTCCCGCGGAATTATCACCACAATCTGTCCCTGGGATTGATCACAACAATCAGTCCCTCGGGATTATCACCACAATCTATCCCTCGGATTGATCACAACAATCCGTCCCTCGGGATGATCATCACAATCTGTCCCTGGCATTGATCACAACAATCTATCCCTCGGGATTATCATCACAATCTGTCCCTGGGATTCATCACAACAATCCGTCCCTCGGAATTATCACCACAATCTATCCCTGGCATTGATCACAACAATCAGTCCCTCGGAATTATCACCACAATCTGTCCCTGGGATTGATCACAACAATCAGTCCCTCGGGATTATCACCACAATCTATCCCTGGGATTGATCACAGCAATCCGTCCCTCGGGATTATCACCACAATCTATCCCTGGGGTTGATCACAACAATCCGTCCCTCGGAATTATCACCACAATCTTTCGTCAAACACTTTCTCTCTTCGGACACTTCCAACCCGGGGAGGCGCTATTTATAACTGTCTGTGAACCCCCTCAAAATGAGGGCAATCCAATCTTTATACCAAGCACAGACCAGGAATGGTCCTTTCCCGATTTAACAATGCAACTGGTGTATCTGCTGAATATTTACTTTGATAAATGTAACTGTGGAAAGTCAGTACTCATTCGCACAGTGATTGAGGCGATTGATGCTCAGCGATAGTTTCATTTGGCGGTTAAATGGTTAATGTCCTCACTTACAGAAACAGCCCGTCCTCAGCTCTCTGACGAAACACTGGCTCTTGGGCACCGGGTTGAAAGCGCAAACATCAGAAAACCGATGGGACTTTCAGCAAACAATGTCCCTGATGCAAATGTAACAATTTATTTCGAACCAAGTATCTGTTTTACTGAACCTCCCTGGAACAAGATGATAAAAAGTAAAATTTATGAATGACTTTGTTCACAATTGACGTGGCAGCGAATTGTCAACCCGGTTCGATTCGATTCCACCAGAAAGGCCGCTCCCTGTTCTGAAAGAAATGAGGAATGTTTGTGTTGAAATCCATCCTGATGTCTGGCAGCAGCTTTCACAGAGGGCGGAGCTCTGAATCTCACATAAGTAGGATCGGATTAAATTCACAAGTTGTGAACCGCTAAAATAAAGCAAGGAACTTGTTCTCGCTTTATTGTAATGAAATAACAAGGATATAATTTGTAAAATCCACACGGACATTGAGAGACGGAAATTCCTTGCGGGATCAAGGTAAGATTAATGTCGTTGAAATTTGTTTTTAAATTAACATTTTCATCGCCTTCCTCTTTTCTAAAGCCGATTTCCTGAGGTCAGATGTGTTCCCCGGCGTATGGAGCTCTCTATTCCTCGCGGATGGAACAATTCACTAATTGTTCGCTCAGACACTGACTGAAGGCCGGTTACTTTCCACCGGGTATTTCAGGGCTTATCCCTTCATGGACCCCACCAATCTCCCCACAGATACATTTTAAAGCGGTTACAGGACAGAAAGCAGGAACACGAACTCTGGAGATTTCCACCATCCTCGTCCAGCGGTGTCTCCTCCCCATGTTAGAATTTGACATTCAGTAAACACGGGTGGGAAACTGTCCTTTCTCACTCGACATGCTTTTATTTTTAACTGTAACACTGGCTCTTTTCACTCACTGAACCGTTTTGTTCCCGGTACACTTGTATTTAACTGATCAAGGACTGATCGAACACACAGTTCAGCTCAGTAAAGGGTTAACACATTCGCAATGGCCGATTCTCCCGATCTGCCGGGCACCTGAGAAATCAGCCTCTGGAAACCTGAGGCCGGACTGAAAGCGATCCAATCAAAGGATTGGAGCAAAATCGGAGACAAAACTTGTTCCTGATTAATTATAATTAATTAGTTTAATGCGAATTAAGTGGGAGAATGGAGCAGCGACTTCTGTTTTTGCTGAAGTATGTTTGAGCGGGTGTTGTTTGTTAAACTGGCTCAACTAAAGAAATGCCGCGACCTTTCGAGAAAAACAAACTTCAGGAATGTTTTAAGGGGAAACCGGTTCAGGGCGGAAACCATCTTTCGCACGATAGGTGGTTCCTGACCGTTAATCATGGTAATTTGAGTTGTTACTTTTAATATCAACAGGTCGGAGGGTCCCAGCACTGAGTGGAATTAATAAAACTGTTGCAGCAGGAACAGAAGATTTATGAAATAGTGAAAAGTTATTAGCAGGAAAAAGGAAGGAGGTTTTGAAGAAGTAACTTTATATTAAAAATGGAAAACGAGAACGGGTCAACATTCCAATGAATTGGAGTTCAGATTGTGTGTTATATCTGTGAATCTACAAATCATTCTAAACACGTTTGGAAAGTCAGAATCATGAGAGATGTGATCTAGTATCTATAAGACTGGGATGTGATGGATGAAGTTTTGGGGAGAAACTAAATATTTCCTTTAGTTTCTGAAAGTGACGGCAGATGTTAAAATGTTGTTTTACCAGAGGAGGATGTGGGACCATATTTCGAGAAACTGTTGAGAAGGATTTGGATCTGAATTTAGTCAACATTTGGAAAGTCAGAATCATAAGAGATATGATCTACTATCTAGAAAACAGGGCTTGGGTTTTCACAGAACAGAGTGAAATGATCCTGGTTGTAAAATTTTGAGGAGAGAGGACGCCAGTATAAATAAATGGTTCTATGACAGAGGTGGAGAAACATCAACAAACTGGCAGGGCCCCAGCACTAATCTTTATATAAAAAGTAACTACTGAAATTACCAACAGGTATGAGGGTCAATCACTATTTTTTATATAAAAAGTAAATGCTGAAAATACCACCAGGAAGGAGGGCCCATCATTAATCTTTATATTAGAAGTAACTATTGAAATTACAAACAGTTAGGAGGGTCCATCACTAATCTTTACATAAAAAAATAACAACTCAAATTACAAACAGGCAGGAGACCCCATCGCTAATGTTTACATCAAAGAGTAACTACTGAAATTACCAAAAGGCAGGAGGGTCCATCAATGATCTTTATACAAAAAGTAACAATCCAAATTACCTGCAGGTTTGAGGGTCCAAGCACTAATCTTTACATAAAAAGTTGGAGCTCAAATTACCAACAGGTATGAGGGTCAATCACTATTTTTTATATAAAAAGTAAATGCTGAAAATACCACCAGGAAGGAGGGCCCATCATTAATCTTTATATTAGAAGTTACTATTGAAATTACAAACAGTTAGGAGGGTCCATCACTAATCTTTACATAAAAAAGTAACAACTCAAATTACAAACAGGCAGGAGACCCCATCGCTAATGTTTACATCAAAGAGTAACTACTGAAATTACCAAAAGGCAGGAGGGTCCATCAATGATCTTTATACAAAAAGTAACAATCCAAATTACCTGCAGGTTTGAGGGTCCAAGCACTAATCTTTACATAAAAAGTTGGAGCTCAAATTACCAACAGGGAGGAGGGTCCATCACTAATCTTTATATAAAAAAAGAAACTACTGAAATTACAAACAGTTAGGGGCTCCATTAATAATCTTTAAGAAAAACGTAACTAATGAAACAACCAACAGGGAGGATCCATCACGAATCTTCATTTAAAAATAAACTACTAAAACTACACGAAGTAGGTAGGTCCATCACTAATAATTATCAACAGGCAGGGTCCCCATCACTAATTTTATATAAAAATAACTACACAAATTACCAACAGGGTTGAGGGTCCGTCAATAATCTTTATATAAAAAGTAACAACTCAAAATACCAACAGAGAGGAGGGGCCATCACTAATTTTTATATAAAAAGTAAATACTGAAATTACCACCAGGTAGAAGTGTCCATCACTTTATGATAATACAAAAAGTAACTACTGAAATTATCAGTAATTATGAGGGTCCCATCACTAATCTTTACCGATCAAAATAACGACTGAAATCACCACCAGGTAGGATTGTCGGTCACTAATATTGATATAAAAAGTAACTACTGAAATAATCAACAGGTAGGAGTGACCATCACTAATCTTTACATGAAAATTAACTACAGAAATAGGCAACAGGGAGAAGGGTCCATCACTAATATTTATGTTAAAAGTAACCACTGAAATTACCAACAGGGAGGAGGATCCATCACTAATTTTATATAAAAAAAAGTAACGACTGAAATTATCTACAGGTAGGAGGGTCCATCATTAAACTTTATATGAAATGAAACCACTGAAATTACCAACAGGCAGGAGGGCCTATCACTAATTTCAAATGAATGTAACTACTGAAATCAGCACCAGGTTGGATGGTCCATCACTAATCTTTATACAAAAAGTAAATATTGAAATTACCAGCAGGTATGAGGGTCCCATCACTAATCTGTACATAAAAAAGTAACCACTGAAATTACCCACAGGCAGTCGGCCCTATCACTGATCTTTACCTAAAAAAATAACGACTGAAATTACCACCAGTTAAGAGTGTCCACTAATCTTTATATAAAAAGTAACTACTGAAATTACCAACAGGCAGGAGGGTCCATCACTGATCCTTACATGAAAAACTAACTGCTGAAATTAACAACAGGTAGGAGGGCCCATCACTAATCTTTATGTAAAAAGTAACCACTGAAATTACCAACGGTCAGGACACCCCATCACTAATATTTTATCAAAAAGTTATAACTCAAATTACCAGCAGGTAGGAGGGTACATCACTAATCATTATATGAAAAGTATCTCCTGAAATTACCAAATGGGTGGAGGATCCGTCGTTAATCTTGATATAATGAGTAATAATTCAAATTACCACCAGGTCAGAGTGTCCATCACTAATCTGTATAAAAAAAGAAAGCACTGAACTTACCAACAGGTGGGAGGGTCCATTACCAATCTTTGTATAACAAGTAATTACTGCAATTATCAACAGGGAGTAGTGTCAATCACTAATCTCTTTCGAAAAAGTAACAACCCAAATTACCAATCTTTGCACAAAATGTAATTCCTGAAATTACCAACAGGGAGGAGGGTCAATCACTAATCTCTTCAGAAAAACTAACAGCCCAAATTACCAACAGGTAGGAGGGTCCATCACTAATCTTTACATACAAATTAACTACTGAAATCACCACCAGGAAGTAATGTCCATCACTCATCTTTATAAAAGAAAAAAATAAACTCCTGAAATTATCAACAGGCAAGAGGTCCGATCACTTATCCTTACCTAAAAAATAACTGAAACTACCATCAGATGGCAGTGTCCATCATAAATCCTGACATGAAAGGTAACGACTGAAATTACCATCAGGTGGGAGTGTCCATCATTAATCTTTATATCAAAAGTAATTACTGAAATTAACAACAGGGAGTCCGGTCCATCACTAATTTGTAAATAAAAAAACAGCTACTGAAATTACCAACAGGCAGGAGGGTCCATCACTAATCTTTAGATAACAAAAGAATCTACTGAAATCACCACCAGGTGGTAATGTCCATCATTATTTTTTATAAGGAAATACATTACTGAAATTACAACAGGTAGGAGGGTCTATCACTAATCTTTATATAAAAAGTAACTACTGAAATTACCAACAGGCATGAGGGTCAATCACAAATATTTATATAAAAGGCTACGACTGAATTTCCAACAGGTAGCAAGGTCCATCACTAATCTTCTTAAATAAAGTAATTATTGGAATTACCAACAGGTGGGTGGGTCCATCAATTATTTTTAAATAAAACGAAACCACTGAAATTACCAGCAGGCAGGAGTGTCCATCACTAATCTTTATATAAAAAGCAACCACTGAAATTACCACCAGGTAGGACGATCCATCGCGAATCTTTATATAAAATGTAAATACTGAAAATAACACCAGGCAGGACTATCCATCACCAATCTTTATATAAAAAGTAACTACGAAATTACCACTAGGCAGGAGGGTCGATCACTAATATTAATATAAAAATTAACCACTGAAATCACCACCAGGAAGTAATGTCCATCAATCATCTTTATAAAAGAAAAAAATAAACTCCTGAAATTATCAACAGGCAAGACGTCCTATCCCTTATCCTGACCTAAAAATTAACTGAAGCTACCACAAGCTGGCAGTGTCCATCATCAATCCTCACATGAAAGGTAACGACTGAAATTACCACGAGGAAGGAGTGTTCATCATTAATCTTTACATCAAAAGTAATTACTGAAATTAACACCAGGGAGTCCGGTCCATCACTAATTTGTTTATACAAAAACAGCTATTGAAATTACCAACAGGCAGGAGGGTCCATCATTATTTTTTATAAGGAAAGAAATTACTGAAATTACCAACATGTAGGAGGGTCTATCACTAATCTTTATATAAAAAGTAACTACTGAAATTACCAACAGGCCTGAGGGTCAATCACAAATCTTCATATAAAAAGCTGCTACTGAATTTACAACAGGTAGCAAGGTCCATCACTAAACTTTTTAAATAAAGTAATTATTGGAATTACCAACAGGTGGGTGGGTCCATTACTTATTTTTAAATAAAACGAAACCACTGAAATTACCACCAGGCCGGAGTGTCCATCACTAATCTTTATATAAAAAGCAACGACTGAATTTACAACAGGTAGCACTATCCATCATTAATCTTTTTTAAATAAAGTAACTACTGGAATTACCAACAGCTAGGCGGGTCCATCACTAATCTTTGTAGAAGAAAAAACTACTGAAATTACAACAGAGATGATGGTCCATCACTTATTATTATATAAAAAGCAACCACTGAAATTACCACTAGGTAGGAGTGTCCATCACTAATCTTTATATAAAAATTAACTGCGAAATTACCACTAGGCAGGAGGGTCGATCACTAATCTTTATAACAAAAGTAACAACTGAAATTACCAACAGGCAGGAGGTCCAATGACGAACCTTCACCTAAAAAAACGACTGAAATTACCAACAGGTAGGAGTGTCCATCACTAATCTTAAAATAAAAAGTAACTACTGAAATTACGAACGGGCAGGAGGGTCCATCACTAATCTTAATATAAAAATCAACTACTGAATTTATATCGGTAGGAAGGTTCATCACTAATCTTTTCAAATAATGTAACTACTGAAATTACCATTAGCCAGGAGGTCCCATCAGTAGTCTTTACATGAAAAGTAACTACACAAATTATCAACATGGAAGATAGTCCATCTCTATTCTATATGTAAAAAGTAACTACTGAAATTACCACCAGGCAGGAGTGTCCATCACTAATCGTTATATAAAAAGTAACTACTGAATTAATAACTGGATATAAAACTTACCAGGGACACCGAGAGCAGCTGGGCAGGCACAGTAAATGACGAGAACGGTGATAAAGTGACTCATGGTTTAGAGAACTAATAGCTAGATATAGAGAATTACCAGGGACACCAGGAGCAGCGAGGTGGGCAAAGCAAATGCTCGAAAAGTAATAACGTGACTCATGGTTTATAGAACTAATAGCTGGATATAGAGAATTTCCAGGGACATCCAGAGCAGCTAGGTGGGCACAGTAAATGTCTAGAACAGTAATAAAATGACTCATGGATTATAGAACTAATAACTAGATATATAGACTTACCAGGGACACCAAGAGCAGCTCGGTGGGCACAGTAAATGACTAAAATACTAATAAAGTGACTCATGGTTTAGAGAACTAATAGCTAGATATAGAGAATTACCAGGGACACCAAGAGCAGCTAGGTGGGCACAGTAAATGCCAGAAAAGTAATAAAGTGACTCATGATTTATAGAACTAAAAGCTGGATATAGAGAATTATCAGGGACACCAATAGCAGGGAGGAGGGAATGGTAAATGATAAGAACAGTAATTTTGAAACACGCGTTATACAATTAATAGCTGGATATAGAGACGGATCAGAAGCACCAACAGCAGTGATGAGGGGATGGTACATTACCAGAACAGTAATACAGTGAAACATGGTGTATGGAACCATTCTAGTAAGTCTCTTCTGCATCCTCTCAAAGGCCTTTGCATCTTTACTAAAGTGCTGTGCCCAGAAGTGGACACAATACTCCAGTTGTGGCCGAACCAGTGTTTTATAAAGGTACATCATGACTTCCATACTTTGTACTCTATGTCTCTATTTATAAATCCCAGGATCCCGTATGCTTTTGAAACCGCAAGCTCAACCTTCCCTGCCACCTTCAACGATCTGTGCACATATACTCCCATATCTCTCTGTTCCTGAACGCCTTTTAGAATTGTGCCCTTTCGTTCATACTGCCTCTCTTCGTTCTTTCTACCAAAATGTATGACTTCGCACTTTTCTGCGTTAAATTTCTTCAGTCACGTGTCCGCCCGTTGCACCACGCTGCCTATATCCTCTTGAAGTATATTACTATCCTCCACGCTGTTCACTACACCTCCTAGTTTTGTTTCATCTGCAAATTTTGAAATTGTGCCCTGGACACCCGAGTCCACGTCATTAATATATATCAAAAAAGCTGTGATCCCAGTAGCGACCACTGGGGCACACCACTGCACAGCCCTCCAGTCCGAAAAAAAATCGTTCACCATTATTCTTAATGTTACTTAATGTTACTTAATGTTACTTAATGAATCCCTGCTGTCGCTTTTATCCCATGTGGCTTCAACATTGATGACAAGCCTATTATGCAGCACTTTATCAAACGCCTTTTGGAAGTCCATATACACAACATCAACCGCATTGCCCTTATCGAACCTCTCGGTTACCTCATCAAATAACTCAATCAAGTCATTAAACACGATCGGCCTTTCACAATTCCGTGCTGGCTTTCCTTAATTAATCCCCAATTGATCAAGTGACGGTTAATATCGTCCCGGATTAACGTTTCTAAAAGTTTCTCCACCACCGAGGTTAAACTGACTGGCCTTTAATTGCTGAGATTATCCTTACTCCATTTTCTGAACAACGGTGTAACATTTCCAATTCTCCAGTCCTCTGACACCACTCCCGTATGCAGGAATGATTGGAAGATTATGGCCAGTATCTGCAAAATTTCCCTCCTGAATTCGCTCAGCATCCCATCCAGACCGAGTGATTTATCTACTTTAAGCACAGCTCGCCTTTCTCGTACCTAATATTTATCAATTTTTAACCCATCCAGCATCTCAACTACATCTTCCGTTACTGTGACTTTGGCAGCATCTTCTTCCTTGGTAAAGACTGGAGCGAAGTACCCACTTAGAATCTCAGCCATGCCCTCTGACTCCATGTGCATGATCACCTTTATGGTCCCGAATCGATCAGATCTCTCCCTTTACTACCCGTTTGCTGTTTATATGCCGATCGAAGACTTTTGGATTCCTTTTTATTTGTTCGCTGCCAGTCTATTCTCATCGTCTCTCTTTGCCCCTCTCATTTCCTTTTTCACTTCCACCCTGATCTTCTTACATTCAGCTTGATTCTCACTTGTATTATCAACCTGACATCTGTCATACGCCCCCTTTTTCTCCTGCTTCATTTACCTCACTATTTCTTCGTCATCCAGGGAGTTCTGGCCTTAGTTGCCCTAACTTTCGCCCTCGTGGGACTGTATCTAGACTGTAGCTGATTCATCCCCACTTTAAAGGCTGCCCATTATTCAATTACAGTTTTGGCTGCCAATCTTTGATTCCAATTTAACGAGGCAGAACAGTTCTCATCCCATGGAAATTCGCAATCCACCAATTGAGCATTTTTTCTCCAGAGTAGTCCTCTGAGTTATCCATTTTTAAACAGGGCCGCACTCTGAACAAGGGCCGCACTCTGAATATGGGCCGCACTATCAACACACAACCCCCACTCTCAAGAGGGACGTACCATGAACATGGAGCCCTCTCTCAACACGGATCCCACTCTCAACACACAGACCCCACTCTCAACAGGGCCGCACCCTCAAAACGGACCCCACTCTCAACACGGACCCCACTCTCAACACGGACCCCACACTCAACACGGACCCCACTTTCAACACGAACCCCACTCTGAGCACGGAGCCCACTCTGAACACGGGGCCCACTCTGAGCACGGACTCCAATCTGAGCGCGGACCCCACTCTGAGCATGGGCCCCACTCTGAGCACGGACCACACTCTGAGCACGGACCCCAATCTGAGCACGGACCCCACTCTCAACACAGAACCCACTCTGAGCACGGACCCCACTCTCTACACAGAACCCACTCTGAGCACGGCCCCCACTCTCAAAACGGACCCCCCTCCCCCAGCACAAAGCCCACACTGAGCACGGACTTCACTCTGAAGAATGACCCCACGGTAAACATAGTCCCCACTCCGAACACAGACCCACTCTGAACACAGACCCCTCTCCGAACTTAGACCCCAATCTGAAGATTTCTGTGTTAGCCTTGATGGAGCTTTATTGTACATCTGGACGATGTTGTTCCTCTCTCCTCACTTCTCCTTCACCCCCCTGGTTCCTCCCACCTTTGGAACATTACGAATGTCATTTACATTCCCCCCTCCTCTTCATTCCAGAATTCTTCTCTCCTCCTCTTTACGTCTTTCTATAAATCTTCTTTAAATCTGCTTTTAATTTCCCCATTTCACCTGCCTGTCCCAGTAACTGAAACATTTTGGTCATTTTCCAACTGAATTCCTTACTTTGCATACCAAGCAACAAAGCCACCACATCGACGGAACATTCATCCTGAGACTAAAGGTTTCAGAAATAATTGATGTGTGGAGCTCAGACCCGTATATATTTCGTTCCAGTAATGAGAGATATCCTTAATCGTCCCTGAACTGATAAAGTTGCTCTAAGGTGCCTTTCGAGTGCCTTCAAAAACCTGCTTAAAACCTGTTCAAAACCTGTTTCTTCAAATTTATTTTCTCCGCCTATCTCCTTACCACGCACTGCCTCTGCATCACATTTTGCGAGATGTTGAATTCTTTGTAAAGTAATCTCCGATATCTATTTACAAACAAAGCCTGACACTGAACACAGACCGAAACTGAACATTGTCCCCACTCTGAAAACTCTCCCCACGCTGGGAACACAGAGCCCACAGGAAGCGGGGTGGGAGGCGGTGGTATCAATGTAGCTGTGAGAGCCGGTGTTCTTAATAAGTCCCTGAATTGGCAGCGTTGCTCTGAGGTGCCGATCATGTGCACGCAAAAAGAAGCCTATTTCTTCAAATGGCTTTTCCTCCATTTTCTGTTGAACCCGCACTCTCTCTCTCTCTCTGCCACATTCTGCGTGAAATCGAATTCTTTGTAAAGTAATCTGATGTATCTATTTACAAACAAAGCCTGACACTGAAGACCGACCACCACTGCATTAGGGCAATAATCTGAACACAGACCCCTCTCTGAACACAGACTCCATTCTGAAGATGTTTTTGTTCGTGTGCAGGAAATTTTATTGTACATCTGGACGATGCTGTTCCTCTCCCCTCATTTCTCCTTCATCCCCCGTGGCTTCACCCCGCTTTGTATCATTACTTGTGTCATTTAGATTTCCCCCTCCTCTTCTTCATCGAACCTTCCTCTCCTCCATTTTATTTCTTTCTCTAAGTATGCTGTAAATCTGCTTGTTATTTCCACCATTTTATTTGATTTTCTTGTAAATATGACACTTTGGTCAGTTTTTAACTTAATTCCTTAATCTGGATTCCGAGCAACAAAGCCACCTCATCGACAGAATATATCGAGATTGCTCAGGGGGAAGGAGGAATTCTGTTTAGTTGAAGGCGCAATTCTCACAAAATTGCATCCAGAACCATCTATGAGACACCGCCCTGTGTTACATGGACATTCAATCCTGGGGCCTAAATACCTGAGATAAAAGTATTGAGCGGAGTTCAGGCCTAAAAATATTTAGTGCCAGTAATGTAAAGATGTCCTTAAAATGTCCTGAATTGTAAAGTGGCTCGAAGGTGTTTACAAGTGCCTTCAAAATCTGTTTTAAAACCAATTTCTTCAAAGAGCTTTGCCTCCATCTATCTCTTTAAGACGCACTTTCTCTCACATTCTGCAAGCTGATGAATACTTTATAAAATAGTCTGAGCTATCTATTTATAAACAAAGCCTGACAATGAACACAGATCCGACACGGAACACAGACTCCTCTCAGAAGAAATAATTCACTCTCTGCACAGACAACACTCTGAACACAGGCCACACTTTGAACAATGTATGTTCAGTGTACTGGGACGTATTGTTCTCCGTGGCTAATCTGCCTGAACACCAACGACACCTTTTGATTGGTGAGATGGTGTCCCAGCCTAAAATAAGATATGCGATTTGAGAACCTTTCACTCATTCACCTGACGAAGGGAATAATCTCCGAAAGCTTGTGATTTTAAAATAAATTTGTTGGACTATAACCTGGTGTTGTAAGATTCCTTACGTTTGTCCACCCCAGTCCATCACCGACATCTCCACATCATGAAGATTTCTGTGTTCGTATAGAAAGAGCTTTATTGTACAGCTGGACGACGCTGTTCCTCTCTTCTCACTTCTCCTTCACCCTCGTGACTCCACCCATCTTTGGACATTACATATGTCATTTACATTCCCCCTTCCTCTTCATCCCCGAATTCTCATCTCCTCCACTTTAGTTCTTTCTGTAAATCGTCTTTAAATCTGCTTTTTATTTTGCCCATTTTACCAGCCTGACTCAATAACTGAAAAATTTTGGCCATTTTCCAAATGAAATGCTTACTTTGCATTCAAAGGAACAAAGCCACCTCATCGACAGAATAATATTTTCATACGGGACAGAGATTGCTCAGGGGGAAGGAGGAATTCTGTTTAGTTAAATGCTTAATTCTCACAAAATTGTATCCAGAACACACTATAATACACCGCCCTGTGTCACATGAGGGGAACACTGTGAACATTCACCCCTGGGAACTAAATACCCGGGTTAAAATTACTGTGCGGAGTTCAGGCCTTGAAATATATAGTGCCAGTAATGAAAATATGCCCTTAATCTATCCTGAATTTGTAAAGAGCCTGTAAGGTGTCTGCAAGTGCCTTCAAAAGCTGCTTTAAAACCAATTTGTTCAGAGAGCTTTGCCTCCATCTGTCTATTTAAGCTGCACTCTCTCACACAGTATGCAAGCAGTTGAATCCTTTATAAATTATTCTGAGTTATCGATTGATAAACAAAGCCTGACACTGAACACAGATCCCACACGGAACACAGACACCTCTCAGAACACAGACAACACTCCGAACACAGACCCCACTCTGAAAACAGACTCCACTCTGAAAAAAGACACCACTCTGAACACAGGCCCAACTCTGAACTAAAACCCCACTCTGAACACAGACCACACTCCACATGCAGGCATCACACTGAACGCAAACGCTACTCTGAACACAGACCTCACTCTGAAAAAAGATACCACTCTGAACACAGACCTCACTCTGAACACAGACAATACTCTGAACAAAAACCCCACTCTGAACACATACCTCAATCTGAACCCATACACCCCACTCTGAACACAGTGCTCACTCGGAGCAGAGGCCTCACTTTGAATACAGACCTCACTCTGAACACATACACCCGACTCTGAACACAAACACCCCATTCTGAACACAGGCACCAAAATCTGAACAAAGATAATCTGAACAAAGACTTCACTCTGAAAAAGACAGCACTCTGAACCCGACACCACTCTGAACACATATACCACACTCTGAACACATAGACCCCACTCTGAACACATGCATCCCAATCTGAACAAAGACACCACTCTGAAAACAGGTCCCACTCTGAATACAGGCCCTCTCTGAACACAGGCCCCACACGGAACACAGGCCCCACTCCGGACACAGACCCCACTCTGAAGATTTCTGTGTCAGTGTAGACAGAGCTTTATTGTACATCTGGACGATGCTGTTCCTCTCTGCTCATTTCTCCTTCACCCCCGTGGCTCCACCCACCTTTGGAACATGACAGATCTCATTTGCATTCTCCTCTCCTTTTCATCCCCGAATTCTCCTCTCCTCCACTTTAGTTCATTCTGTAAATCTTCTCTAAATCTGCTTTTCATTTTCCCCGTTTCACCAGCCTGACACAGCAACTGAAATATTTTGGTCATTTTCCAAATGAATTGCTTACTTTGCATTCAAAGGAACAAAGCCACGTCATCAACAGAATACGTTTTCATGAGAGACAGAGATTGCTCAGGGGCAAAGGAGGTATCTGTTTTGTTGAAGTTCGAATTCAAACAATATTCTATCCAAAACAAACTGTGAGACAGGACTTTGTGTCACATGAGGAGAAACGCTCCGATCATTGTTATGTTATGCACAGACCCGAAAATATTTCGTGCCAATAACAAAATAAATTCTAAATAGTCCCTGAACTGATAAAGTTGTTCTAAGGTGCCATTCAAGTGCCATCATAAACCTATTTAAATCCTGTTTCTTCAAACTTATTTTCTCCACCTATCTCCTTACCCCGCACTGTTTGACCCTCACATTCAACACGCTGCTGAATTCTTTGTAAAGCAATCTCCGATATCTATTAACAAACAAAGCCTGGCACTGAATACAGACCGAAACTGCATAAGGGCCATATTCTGAACACAGGCCCCAGTCTGAAGATGTTTTTTGTTAGTGTACAGGAAACTTTATTGCACATCTGGACGATGCTGTTCCTCTCCCCTCACTTCTCCTTCACCCCGCCCCACCGCCTTGGCTCGACCCATCTTTGTAACATTAGTTGTGTCATTTACATTTCCCCTTCCTCTTCGTCAGCGAATCTTCCTCTCCTCCACTTTACTTCTTTCTCTAAGTATGCTGTAAATCTGCTTTTATTTTCCCCATTTAGTTGCTTTCCTCTGTAAACATAACACTTTGGTCAGTTTTCAACTTGATTCCATAGTTTGGATTCGAAGCAACAAAGCTAACTCATGGACAGAATATATTTTCATCAGGGACAGAGATTGCTCACGGGGAAGGAAGAATTCTGCTAAGTTTCAGGCGTAAATCTCAAAACATTGTATCGACGACAAATTATGAGACTCGGGCCTGTGTCACAGGAGGGGAACACAATTAACATTCACCCCTGGCAACTAAATACCAGAGATCAAATTACAGTGCGGAGTTCAGGACTTAAAATAAATCTCTTTAAGCCGCTCTTTTTCTCACATTCTGCTATCAGTTGAATCGTTTATAAATTAGTCTGAGGTATCTATTTATAAACAAAGCCTGGCACTGAACACAGATCCGACACGGAACACAGACTCCTCTCAGAACAAAGGCACCACTCCCAACACAGACAGAATTCGGAACACAGACCCCACTCTGAGCAAAGACACCAATCTGAACACAGGCCCCACTCTTAATACACACTCCCCACTCTGAACACAGACCCCACTCTGAACTTAGACCCCAATCTGAACATAGAGTCTAATCAACACATCGTCATCAGACAGAACGCAAATCCCAGTCTGAACACAGACCCCACTCTGAAGATTCCTGTGTTCGTGTAGACAGAGCTTTATTTTACATCTGGACGATACTTTCATCTCTCCCCACTTCTCCTTCAACCCCGTGGTTCCACCCACGTTTGGAACATTACTTATGTCATTAACATTCCCCAGACCTCTTCATTCCGAATTCTCCTCTCCTCCACTTTAATTCTTTCTGCAAAGCTTCATTAAATCTGCTTTTTATTTTCCCCATTTTACCTGCCTGACTCAGCAACTAACATTTTGGTCATTTTGGAACTGAATTAATTACTTTGCATACCAAGGAACAAAGCCACGTCATCGACAGAAGATATTTTCATGCGTGACATGGATTGTTCAGGGGGAAGGGAGCTATCTGTCTTCTTGAATTTCGAATTCAATCAATATTCTGTCCTAAACTGTGAGGCAGGACCTTGTGTCACATGTGGGGAAACACTCTGAACATTCACCCCTGAGACCTACAGATCTCAGGTAGAATTGTTCTGTTTTGCTCAGACCCGAACATGTCTCGTGCCAGGAATGAAAGACATCCTCAATAGTCCCTGAACTGAAAAGTTGTTCAAAGGTGCCATTCAAGTGCCGTCAAAAACCTATTTAAAACCTGTTTCTTCAATGTTATGTTTTCCACCTATCTCCTTAACACGCACTATCCCTGCCACACACTCTGCGCGCTGTTGAATTATTTCAAAGCAATCTCCGATATCTATTTAAAAACAAATTCTGACACTGAATACAGATCAAAACTATACATTGTCCGCCCTCTGATAACTGTCCCCGCTATACGAACACAAAGCCCACAGGAAGCGGTGTGGGAGACGGTGTAATCAATGTAGCTGTGAGAGCCGGTATTCTTTATAAGTCCATGAATTGGCAGCTTTGCTCTGTGGTGCCGATCACGTGCACGCAATAGAAAACCTATTTCTTCAAAAGGCTTTTCCTCCATTTTCTCTTTAACCCGCAATCTCTCCCACATTCTGCGCGCAGTCGAATACTTTGTAAAGTAACCTGAGGTATCTATTCATAAACAAATTCTGACACTGTATACCGACCACCACTGCATAAGGGCCATGCTCTGAATCGAGGCCCTTCTCTGAACACAGACTCCATTCTGAAGATGTCTTTGTTAGTGTACAGGATACTTTATTGTAAATCTGGACAGTGCTGTTCCTCTCCCCTCACTTCTCCTTCACCCCGCACCACCCCCTTGGCTCGACCCATCTTTCTGTCATTACTTATGTCATTTACATTTCCCCCTCCTCTTCGTCAATGAATCTTCCTCTCCTCCAGTTTACTTCTTTCTCCAAGTATGCGGTAAACCTGCTTTTTATTTTTTTTTTCCATTTTAGTTGCTTTTCTCTGTAAATATAACACTTTGGTCAGTTTTCAACTTAATTCTTGACATTGAATTACGAGCAACAAAGCCACCTCATCGACTGAATACATTTCCATACGGGACAACGCTTGCTCAGGGGGAGGGAGGATTTCTGTTCAGTTGAAGGCGTAATTCTCACAAAATTTAATCGAGAACAAACTGTGAGACACCGTCCTGTGTCAGAGGAGGGGAACACCATGAACATTCACCCCTGGGAACTAAATACCCGAGATAAAATTACTGTGCAGATTTCGGACCTTGAACTATTTCGTGCCATTAATGTAAAGATGTATTTAATACATCCTGATTTTTTAAAGAGGCTGTAAGGTGTCTGCAAGTGCCTTCAAAAGCGGCTTTAATACCAATTTGTTCAGAGAGCTTGGCCTCCATCTATCTCTTTGAACTGCACTCTCTCACACAATATGCACGCAGTTGAATCCTACATAAATTATTCTGAGTTATTGATTGATAAACAAAACCTGAGAGTGAACACAGATCCCACACGGAACAGAGACTCCTCTCAGAACACAGACTCCACTCTGAACACAGACCAAAGTCGGAACACAGCCCAACTCTGAACACCGACCCCACTCCAAACACAGACCCCACTCTGAGCACAGACCTCACTCTGAACACAGACCCCACTCTGAGCACAGACCTCACTCTGAACACAGACCCCACTCTGAACACAGATCTCACTCTGAACACAGAACCCACTCTGAAGACAGACACCATTCTGAACACAGGACCCACTGTTCACATGGACCCCACTCTGAACACATACACCTCACTGTGAACAATGAACACACTGTGAACACAGACCCCACTCTGAACACAGGCCCCACTTTGAACACAGACCCCACTTTGAACACAGACCCCACTCTGAAAACAGGCACCACTTTGAACACAGACACCACTCTGAACACAGACCTCACTCTGAACAAAAACCCCACTCTGAACACAGACCTCACACTGAACACAGACAACCCACTCTGAACACAGAGATCACTCTGAAAAATAGACCCCACTCTGAACACAGGAGCCACTCAGAACACAGGCCCCACTTTGAACACAGACCACACTCTGAACACAAGCACCCCACTGTGAACACAGACCACACTGTGATCACAGACCACACTGTGAACACAGAAACCACTGTGAACACAGACTCCACTCTGAACACAGACACAACTCTGAAGGAAGACAGAACTCTGAACACAGGCCCAACTCTGAACACAGGCCCAACTCTGAACACAGTCCACACACTGAACGCAGACACCACTCAGAAACCATAAACCCCACTCTGAACACTGTCGCCACTCAGAACACATTCCCCAGAATGAGCATGGACCCCACTCTGGACACGAACACCACTCTGAGCAAGAACCCCACTCTGAGCACGGGCCCCACTCTGAGCACAAACTCCACTCTGAGCACGGGGCCCACTCTGAGCACGGGGCCCACTCTGATCACGGAGTGAACTCTGAAGACAGATCCAACATGTGAACACAGTCCCCGCTCTCAACACAGAACCCACTCTGAGCATGGACCCCAATCTAAACACAGAACCCACGGCGAACACAGTCCCCACTCCGAACACAGAGCCACTCTGAAGCAGAACCCTCTCTGAATGCAGTCCCCACACTGAACACAAACCCATTCTGAACACAGATCCCACACAGAACACAGATCCCACTCTGAACACAGACCACATTCAGAACAGAGACCACACTCTGAACACAGACCCCACTCTGAGCACAGAATCCACACTGAACACAGACCCAATTCTGAACACAGATCCACTCCGAACACATACCCGACTCTGAAGATTTCTGTGTTCGTATCGAAAGAGCTTTATTTTACATCTGGACGACGCTGTTCCTCTCTCCTCATTTCTCCTTCATCCCCTTGGCTCCACCCACCTTTCGAACGTGACATTTGTGAGTTACATTCCCCCTTCCTCTTCATCCCCGAATTCACCTCTCCTCCACTTTAGTTCTTTCTGTAAATCTTCTTTAAATCTGCTTTTGTTCCACCCATTTAACCAGCCTGACTCAGTAACCAAAGAAAATTGGTCAGTTTGCAAAATGAATTGCTTACTTTGCATACAAAGCAACAAAGCCACCTCATGGACAGAATGTATTTTCATAAGGGACAGAGATTGCTCAGGGAATGGAGGAATTCTGTTCAGTTAAAAGCTTAGTTCTCACAAAATTGTATCAAGAACAAACTATAATACACCACCCTGTTTCACATGGGGGGAACACTGTGAACATTCACACTTGGGAACTGAATACTGGAGATAAAATTACTGTGCGGAGTTCAGGCCTTGAAATATTTAGTGCCAGTAATGAAAAGATGCCCTCAATATATCCTGAATTGTAAAGAGGCTGGAAGGTGTCTTCAAGTGCCTTCAAAAGATGCTTTAAAACCAATTTGTTCAGAGAGCTTTGAGTCCATCTATTTCTTTAAGCTGCACTCTCTCACACAGTACGCACGCAGTTCAATCCTTTATAAATTATACTGAGTTATCGATTGATAAACAAAGCCTGACACTGAACACAGATCCGACACGGAACACAGACTCCTCTCAGAACACAGACTCCACTCTGAACACAGACCCCACTCTGAACGCAGACCCCACTCTGAACACATTTCCAACTCTGAACACAGACCTCACTCCACATGCAGGCATCACTCTGAACGCAGACACCACTCTGAACATCGACTTCGCTATGGAAAAAGACACCACTCTGAACACAGACCTCGCTCTGAACACAGAGATCACTCTAAAAAAAGACAGCACTCTGAACACATGCCCAAGTCTGAACACAGACCCCACTCTGAACACAGACCTTACTCCACATGCAGGTATCAGACTGAACGCAAACACCACTCTGAACGCAGACACCACTCTGAACATCGACTTCGCTCCGGACAAAGACACCACTCTGAACAAAGACAGCACTCAGATCACAGACACCACTCTGAAAACACATCTCACCCACTCTAAAAACATGCACCCCAATCTGAACAAAGACACCACTCTGAACACAGGCCCCACTCTGGACACAGACCCCACTCTTACGATTTCTGTGTTAGTGTGGACAGAGCTTTATTGTACATCTGGACGATGCTGTTCCTCTCTCCTCACTTCTCCTTCACCCCAGTGGCTCCACCCACCTTTGGAACATTACATATTTCATTTACATTCCCCTCTCCTTTTCATCCCCGAATTCTCCTCTCCTCCACTTTAGTTCTTTCTGTAAATCTTCTTTAAATCTGCTTTCAATTTTCCACATGTTACCAGCCTGACCCAGTAACTGAAATATTTGGTCATTTTCCATATGAATTGATTGCTTTGCATACAATGGGACAATGCCACCTTATCAACAGGATGCGTTTTCATAAGGGACACAGATTGCTGAGGGGAAACGGAGGTATCTGTTTTTTTGAAGTTCGAATTCAAACAATATTGTGTCCAAAACAAACTGTGAGACAGGACTTTGTGTCACACGAGGACAAACGCTCCTCACATTCAACCGTGGGATCAACATATCTCAGGTAGAATTGTTATGTTTTGCTCAGACCCGAACATATTTCGTGCCAGTAATGAAATACATCCTCATAGTCACTGAACTGATAAAGTTGCACTCGGGTGCCATTCAAGAGCCATCAAAAACCTATTTAAATCCTGATTCTTCAAACCTATTTTCTCCACCTATCTCCATGCCCCGCACTGTTTGTCCCTCACATTCTGCACGCTGCTGAATTCTTTTTAAAGTAATCTCCGATATCTATTAACAAACAAAGCCTGGCACTAAATTCAGACCGAAATTGCATAAGGGCCATATTCTAAACAGAGTCCCCAGTCTGAAGATGTTTTTTGTTAGTGTACAGGAAACTTTATTGCACATCTGGTCGATGCTGTTCCTCTCCCCTCACTTCTCCTTCACCCCGCCCCACCCCCTTGGCTCGACCCATCTTTGTAACATTAGTTATGTCATTTATATTTCCCCTTCCTCCTCCTCATCGAATCTTCCTCTCATCCACTTTACTTCTTTCTCTAAGTATGCTGTAAATCTGCTTTTATGTTCCCCATTTTAGTTGCTTTCCTCTGTAAACATAACACTTTGGTCAGTTTTCAACTTAATTCCATACTTCGGATTACCGAGCAACAAAGCCACCTCATGGACAGAATATATTTTCATACGGGACAGAGATTGCTCAGGGGGAAGGAGGAATTCTGTTCAGTTAAA